>NC_067476.1:4652500-4754046 GCF_947179515.1 Apodemus sylvaticus
TGCCTGGCTTTGCTTCCACTCCCTGAACTCTGGGCCTCTCCATTTGAGAAGTCTGACCTTTCTGACAGCAAGAGAGACCTAGTCCCACTTCACTGAGGCACTGAAACTTCCCTGAGGCTTCGTGGTTGTTCTGTATGTCAGGGAGAGTAAGGCCACTCGATGCAACTCTGCTGGGGCTTGCTCTGTGGTCCTGCGTCCTGGGATCTCGGTGCTGGGAATATGGTGTGAGGATGATTAAAGCTCCCTGAAGTCCTCTTGCTACAGTGAGGGAGTGGGCTCTGAAGGGAATCTCAGGTTTTCCACCCACAACTGCTCAGGTGCCTTTGAGCTCCAGGGGCTTGTGCCCTGTGATCATTCTGTTGAATTCTGTGAAGCCTTTCATGACATCAGCTTTTCTGCCTCCAGGGAGAACCTGTAGCAACACAGAGGTCATTTCTCTCCTGTGGGAAAAGCATCCTCTCTTCTCTGGCACCTCTCCTTCCTCTTCTGACCGCCCTCTACCTCCCCACACACTTCCTCACACCCTCCCTATTCCTCTCCTTCTCCCCCTCCCAGCCTTTCCCATCAAAGAAAACTGTGAGCAACTTCTCCTGGGAGCGCTCCAGCAAACTACACACTGCTGAAAAGTTCAAAAATGGCTGGATATGCCAAGTGACACCAAGATCTGCAGACAGTGGAACAGTCTTAGTTGTCACAGCTCAGATAGCATGTGACACTCAGAGGGCCTCGCAATGGCCTGCATGTTTGTGTCCACTCTATGTGTTGATGCCTCAGTTCAAGGAGATGGGGTTAGGGGTGGGGCCTTGCAGAGGTGCAGGTCTCATAGTGTAATTGATAGTGTGAAGTGAGCAGAGGGGATCAGGGTAAGGACACAGTGGTTCACAGCCATCTGAGACCCAGGAAGTGGGCCCTCAGCAAACACCAAACCTGCCAGCTCCTTGACCTTGGCTCCTCTGGCCCTGAAACTGTGAAATCAATTTCTGTTTATGAGCCACACAGTCTATGTGATTTTGTTCTCAGAGCCAAGTCAAACCCTGAGGAGGCACTCCCAGAGAGCCTGGCTGAACACCTCAGCCAGAAGTGCACAGGGCACAAGAGCAAAACAGACTGGAATTAATTACCAATGGGCAACATGGAAACCTTTCACAAAGGGCTGAAGAGCACCGACTGAGAATCTCTAGCCATGGTCAGACCTCAACCAGAGACCTGCAGTCCAATGAAGGCTAACAAGGTGACTCCATGGTCAAACCTAAACCAGAGACCTGCAGTCAAAGGAGGGCTAACCAGGTGATGACATGGTCAGACCTAAACCAGAGACCTGCAGTCAAATGAAGGCTAACAAGGTGACTCCATGGGCCCTGGTGAAGGAGAAGCGTCAGGATAAGAAAAAAAATCTATTTAGAGAGCTGCTCTTACAGGGAAAGAGAGGACCTGTTAGACAGTCATGAGGGCAGTCACAGACAGCTGGGAATGTGCAGAAACAGATGACATTCAACAGAAGGAAGAAAGCTGAGGGGACTCCAGCTGGCCTGAGCATCCAGAGCATGACCGAGGCAGGCCTCGCCCTCTCGCGTCCCCTCTGCTCTGCTGAAAGCCATTCCATTGCATTCCCACAGCTGCCCACCGAGGTCTATTCTTTTATTGTGTCTCCTCCTCCCCCTTAGCTGACTACCAAGGCCCAGCTATCAAAGGCCCCTTCGGCTGCCCTAGTCAGCACACCTAAATAAAATCAATCACCTTATCCTAACATGGAGTTTCCCAGCTTACCTTTATAGATCACCATTTGCCTTTGTGCCTCATCTGTCCCTTCTCTATCAAGAAGCAGCCCTTTGTCACCATCCCCCATGGCTCCCCATACCTACCATGATGGCTGTCCTAGGGGGAGGAATCATTGCCCCAGGCAAAGGTCAGCAAGGAGGCCTTGTGCACAGAGCCTGGTTGGCCTACCCTCAGGTCCAAGTCACACCTCAGATCCAGCTGCTCTTCTTGTTAGGAACAGTTACTTTCCTGGCCACTTGGGCCACATGTGGACAACAGTGTCCCAGCTCTGAGGGCTGTGACCAGGAGCCATCCTGAGAAGGAACCTGTTGTTTAAGCCTGATGTAGCTTGGAGGCCAAGGACAGGGAACCATGGCGATTCAGAGACCTGCCACAGGGCTCCAGGGGGAGAGCCTGGGAGGCAGCTGTGGAGAGTAGGGGGCAGGTACTGAGAGGCCACAGAGTCCCCCTGGAAGGAGGCTGGGCCCTGCAGCAGGACTGCATGGGGGAAGGGACCCATCCTTGTTGTCCTCAGCTGTCCTTATCAACTGAGGGGAACTCTACAGCTTGGCAGCACTCAGCCTGTGCCGGCAAGTGTTTCAATAATGAGCTCTGAGTGTCCCCCTGCGGGCTCTGAGTTCCCTGGAGCTGCCGTGGTCTATCCCACATCCCAGTCACAGACTCCACTTTAACAGGCCTTGAAAGTAGAAAGACAGGTGCACACACAGAACAAGAGTATGAGCGCCCTCTATTCTATTCCGTACAGAGCTTGATGTCTTAGCCCCAGCAGTATGACAGGAAAGGAAGTAAAAGGTCCCACTATGTTTATATACACATTAAATTATTTTGTGTGTGCAAAGATGTATAAGGAACCAGAAAAGTCTGAGATCTGACTGAAAAGAATACTTCCAACAAGGAAACAGAAAATAAAATCAACACGGAAAATTAGTTTTTGCACATTGAATAACAATAACAAACATGCTACAAGACCATGAAGATGGTCCAAGTCACATAAACAAAAAAAGAAAAAAAAAGAAGAGAGATATATACCAAGGAAAAAGCGTAAGGAAGGAGGTGCTAAAATTAAATTTCTACAGAACCTGTAGGACCTGTGAAGCAGGAAGGACATTGAAGAGTACAGTTGCAGAAAGAACACCCGTGGTCATGGATTGGCAGATTCAATGTTGTGAACATGCCAATATTACTAAAATCAAGCCTCAGCTTCAATACTAACTTCTGTCAAAAGCCTAATGTCATCATCCCTCACAGAAATAGGAAATAACCCTCTTGTTCATATAGCAGCTCAGAGGATCTAGAGCTGGAGGAGTTATAGCATCTGTGTTAAACTACACTACAGAGCTGCAGTCACTAAACCAGCATGGTTTAGTGTGGTTGGATACAGGACACAGACAAAAGTCTACTTGAAGACTCAGGATATAGACTGAGACAAGACTTTCTGCATAGGACTGAAATTATATAGGAAATAATCCCAGGACAGATAGAACTATGTGAAATTAAAATTCTTCTTTCTGCATAGGCAAGGAAATAATCAGCAGTGAAGAGGTGGCTCACAGAGGGGAGGAAGTCTTTTCCACTGAACATCCAATGGGGTAATGACTATAGAATGTATAAAGTACTTAAAATATTTAACACCATGTTTGTATTTCTGGGTTACCATAATCAGGATGATCTCTTCTAGTTCCATTTGCTTGAAAATTTCCTGGTGTCCTTGTTTTTAATAGCTGAGTAGCATTCCATTGTGTAGAGGAACATTTTCTTCATCCATTCTTCAGTTGAGGGACTTCTAAGATGTTTCCATTTTCTGGCTATTGTGATTAAAGCTGCTATGAACATAGTTGAGCAAGTGTCCTTGTGAGACATTGTTGCATCTTTTGGGCAGATGCCTAGGAGTGGTATAGCTGGGTCTTGAGCCTTAACTATTTTTGATTTTCTGAGAAACTGTCAAATTGATGTCCAATGTGGTTGTGCAAGTTTGTATTTCCAGCCACAGAAACTTCAACCCACATTTTTCCCCCCGCTTATAAGAGGTGCAAGGATAAAGAAGGAGCAGGAAATGAGGGACTGGGTAACCGATAACTGGCTCAACCCGTGTTCCATGCCTACCTCTGTAAAGATACTCTGTTAAGCTTGCAGACAGAGGCCTAGCAGAACAGTCATCTGAGCATCACCCGGCAGCTGATGGCAACAAATGCAGACAGACAGCCAGGCATTAGGACTCAGGGAATCTCCTGGAAGGGTAGGAAGGATTGAAAGAGTCAGAGAGGTCAAGCACACCACAAAAACCTTACAGAACCAACTAACCTGGGCACATAGGGGTCCACAGAGAGCATGCACGGGATGGACCTAGACCCCCTACACATAGGTAACAGATGTGCAGCTTGGTCCCCTGTGTGACCACTGACAGCAGGAGCTGCAAACGTCTTTCTTGGACTCTGTTGCCTGCCTTTGGCTCCCTTTCCCATGCCTGGACAGCCTTGTCTAGGCTCAGTAGATGTACCCAGTCCTACAACAACTTGATGTAGGTGGTCTGATACCCATGAAGATCTCCCCTTCTCCTAGGAGAAAGGGGTGAAGGCTTAGGGAAGGGGAGTGGAGAGGGAGGGACTGGGAAAAGAGTAGGAGGAGAAGATCCATTTGGGGTGTAAAGTAAATAAATAATTAATGAAAAGCTTAACACCAAACAACACATCCAACTGATACAAGCAGGTGAACTGAACAGTGAATTTCCAATATGGTAGAGTACACCCTGAAGGAATCAGTGAAAGGGGTCACATCTGTGACTCAAGGGGGTTCATGTCCAACAAGGGGACTTGACCTTCTGCTGCTGTGTCATCTGAGGGCCCTCTGACAGGACACTTGCAGAACCAGGGCTGCTCTGGTAGAACTGAGGTCCATGTGATTTGTTTCTTGCCGTCTTGTGCCCTGACATGGGATGGAGAAGCAGGCTCCATCACAGCCTGTCCTGAACCAGCCCTGTGCTCCTGTTGAACTTCTCGCCTCTGGAGTCCACAGCCGTCCTTCTCATTGTCTGAGCACCCACAGGCTCTCAACACGGCCAGGTCTCATTCCCTGCAGACAAATGGATATGCGAGGCACCATGAGTCCACGTGCCGGCCTGTGTTCTGAGTTCAGTGAAGGCTGCCCTGGCTGCCCTGGCTTCTGGCCTAAGTCCAACTTCCCTCCCAACAGGAACTCTGCCTTCCACTCCCCACTCTGCAGTTCCTGGACTTGGCCACCTGCCCCGAGACACAGAAGGTCATCTCTGGAGAAGGGTTTCAGTTCCTGTGGGGCTATCCACACTCCATGGCCCTGGAGACAGGTGCTGGTCCCACAATGGCATCTTTGTGCCTCTCTGGACCAAAGGTTGACAGGCTCAGTATCCATACACAATATTAGTGAGGACTCTGTGATAAGCCCTGGACTGCGCTGAGGAGCTGGCACGGCTCGGGTTTTGATGTTAGTATAGAAGGTGCTGGGCGGGAAGCCTGTCATGTTGGGTGTGAGAGGGTGGGGCTGGTGCTCTTTAAGATAGATCAGGAAGCAGGTTAGCAGTTCTGTATCATGGGAGAGATCTCTGTACCTGTCAGGTTGTTCCTCACACCATGCACGAATCATTCCCGTAAGCATGTCCCCACATAGGCCCATGTGTCAGTCCTTGAACAGGAGATCAACATGCACACGTGATTAGCAGAGCCAGGGATATCATCAGTTTTCTGGAGGCTAAAGGAGTGTCCCAGCCTGGCACTCAGGGAGCACCAAATCCCAGTTGCTCACAATGCTATCTGCTTCATTAAAATACATTTATGAAATGTAATTTAGTTTCTGACATAAGTACAGAAGCAGTCTCCATCTCTCCATCCATGGCACTGGGTCAACTGCCAACCACAGTCAGGTCAGCAACCAGACCTTGACTAGAGCCTGGTGTTCCTCTCCAATTCAGCTCTTACAGGATTACAGGCCTCGATTTCCTGTTGGTCTCAAAACAATGAGAGGAAAACAAAGAAAGGATTGTTATGACCTGGGTGGCAAGGCAGTTCTGAGATCAGCCAGCAAGGAACAACTCTGTAAAGGAAAATAAAGGAGTGGGTTGACTTCCTCATGCTAAGAACAGCTATGTACGTAAGACACGTCTACCTGGACAGAAAAACAAGCCGTGCATTGAGATGCATTTCAAGTTACATGATCAACACTAGTGTCAGTGAGGAAACCTCAACCCTTAATATTAGGCAAGCAAACCACTAGTGATGATTAGCAATGTACTTCAACAGACCAAGCCAAAGATGATGTATGTTTGGCAGCCAAGATCACAAGCATACAGGAACATCTCAGCCACCCAGGAAAACAGACACCACAAGCCCAAGACAACAACCAGGCATATTTAGATAATAGGAACTCAGGTGCACAGTTGCAGAAACACAATGTGTTTAAATATAATTTGGAAAACAGTTTGTGATTTCTTCTGTTGGTATAGATACTAAATGTAAGATCTAGCAATATTTTTCAGGTTTACATGCCAAAATGCAAGCTTAGAATTATACTACAACTAATAGGTAAGTTTACTTTATAATGATCTAAAACTAGGAAGAGCCAAAGGTATGGCTGTGGCATGTCCATACAATGAATTACCACCTTGCACTGATATGGAGCTGTCTGCTGACAGATAGATCATTGTGCATTGTGCACTGAAAACATCATGGGAATGAGCTTATCATGAGAGATCACAGCTTTGATTTATAATATGCCATAGAGACAAACAGAGAAGTTGAGAAAAGTCCTCTGGTTTCCAGATGCTATGAGCTAAGGATTAGGTGACCCTGAAGGGGAGGCAGGAGGGAGATTTGGGAGTGACATGTGGTGGGAGTGGGGTTATCCCCAGGACTGAAGGTTAGTTTGACTTGTAGTATAAATCTATGCAATTCCCCCATGAACGGAACGAACCCATCTATTGGTTAGATAGAGGCGGTGCTAGTATCTTTGATGTCAGCCCTGTGGGTTTTCAGTGGAGCACATGATATTTGTTAGATCCTGCTCTGAAAGCTGGCCTGGAACCGTGTTGCTAGGAAGACTGTAGCAGGAAAGAAGGCTGACTCAAGCCCACATTCTTAAGTTTGGTGTCATGGTGCCTTAAACATTGTATGCTACATGTTAGAAGAAAACCAAGCAAATTTACAGCTGATTATAAAAGAAACGTTGAATATTTACAGAATCGAACAATATTGACAAATTCTAGCAAGCTGGCCAAAAATAAGGAAGTAACAAACAGGGACATCAGTAATTAAAAATGGTTTTAGCATGGTATTGCACATTAACAGAATAAGAGAATATTATCAATTATAAAATTAATTCTACAACCTACATAAAACTCACAGATTCTTTAAAAGAATCAGAGTTGACATGGAAGGGAACAATCTCTCAGTGGCCCTGTAGATGTTAGAGTTTAGCCAGACATCATGGCTCCCGCCTAGAATGCCAGGGCATGGAAGAGTTGAGGCTGGGGCTTCAGCATGAGCTCAAGGCCAGGCAGAGCTACATGGCTATACTAAGTGTACTAAGACACTGCGAATGCAGACACAAAACCTTCCACAGTATCTGAGCAAACTGAAGTCAGAGTGTGGAGGGAGGAGACAGGCTGGGCCTGGGGCACTGACTCACTGGCTAACCACCTGTGCTGCTGCTCTCCGGTGCGTGAGTTCAGTTCCCAGTTCCCATACTTGCCGATTTACAAGCACAGGTGACTTTAGCTCTCAAGTTCCTCTCTCCCTCTGGGCTCTGAGGACTCACACACAGGTACATACCTTCACACAGATACACAAGCATCCAAACATAAAATAAACCTTTCTTTAAAAAAGAAAACACTGTAAGTAGGTGTGTTTTGTACCTGCAAAAGGACGTTAGTTTGACGCTAAAAGATATTAAACCGCCCATATCACCACTAGCAGATTAACAGAGTAATTGTGGGAACCTCTCCACAAATGTTGGGCATTTGGGCCACAATTCCTATTCACACTCTGTACCAGATTGTTTTATATTTTAAAAGTGCAATTGCAGAACACAAACAACCCACAGCTATAACTCCCCTGGACACGTGACAGCATGCTGCAGAGTCGCTTTGCTCCGTGTGTCAGCAGGGACCTGAGATAATCGTTCCACGTGGCTTCTGGTCACAGCATCTCAGGAGGGGCCTGGAAGGAACTGAGATTGCAGGATCCTGAGGACTCAAGCAGCAAACCGCTGCCGGACATGGGCAGACTGAGATAGGTTCCCCCGCTGCGCTGGTGTGAGTCACACACTTTAGCATCGTTAGCCTTGTAGTCCAGATCTACTTGCCTGACTCCTGAGTATCCAAGGATCGTCCTTGAGGCCAGGAGCTGTCCAGGTTGCCCCGGGTTTGGGAATGTTCCTAGTCACCTGGCTGGGGACTTTTGCTCTGTATGTGGATAGAAATTGTGGCCAGCAAGAACTCTTCTTAGCTGGTCCGTGGGCAGATGTCGTGTTTCTCAGGTGCAGGTACAGTGAATGGCAGGGGCAGCAGCAGATGGCTGGGCGCAGGAGCAAGTGGCACTGCCTAGTGACTGCGTGTTCATGGCTACTGAGACCCTGGGCCCTACAGGGTTGTGACACAGCTCTACGTAGGTCCAGAAAGGCGGGACTCCTCATCTATTGACAATGGTTCTAGACCTGGGTGCCCGAGCCCCTGGCCTTTACCTCCTGGACACTCAGGGACCTTCTAGTTCCTTCTTGTTTGTATGACCATGCCACAGCTGCCACCGGATTATTTTGCTTTGGCTCCTGCTGTCATCACCAATGTCCTGAGTGTGGCTATGCCTCCTCTATGGCTCCAGCTCCTGCTTTCCTCGCCTTTCCGTTCTTGCTCAGCTGCTGTGCTCTGCAGCCATTGTCTGCAACCGGCAAAGCTGCTGGCCACTCCTTTCCAGACCTGATCATTCTACTCTGTTAGTGATGGGTAATGAAAGTCGGCAGGAACACGCTGCCCAAGTTGTCTTCTGTTCATTTACTTGTGTGTGTGTGTGTGAGTTGTGTCTATGTGTGTGTGTATGTCTGTGTGTGTCTCTGTTCTCTGTGTATGTTTCTCTGTGTGTCTGTGTATGTGTGTCTCTGTGAGTATATCTCTGTGAGTGTGTCTCTCTGTGTGTATCTCTGTGTGTATAACTGTGTGTCTCTGTATATGTGGAATATGTGTGTGTCCATATGTGTCTCTGTATATGTGTGTCTGTATGTGTTTCTGTATATGTGTCTGTATGTCTCTCTCTCTGTATGTGTATCTGTGTGTGTGTGTGTGTGTGTGTATAGGCCAGAGAACAGCCTTGAGTGTCAGTCCTTAGGTGCCCTCCATCTTTGGTTTGAGACAAAGTCTCTCACTGTCCTGAAACTTTAAGTAGGCTGGATTAGCTGATCAGTGATCCCCAGGGACCCCCCAGGCTCTGTCTGCCTCTTGTCTGCCTATCATCCAGATCACTTGTCCCTGTGCCTTGCTTTTACATGGCTTCTGGGACAGACCTCAGTTCTTCAAATCTTTGAGCCAAGTACTTTATTAAATGAGACATCTCCCATATTTCTTCTTGCCTTTCTCATTTTTATTACATTGCATTTATTGTATGAGGGGTTGTGTGTGTACCATGGTCCACCAGTGGTGGTCAGAGGACAACTCCTAGCAGTCAGTTCTTGCCTACCATATGCCCCCCATGGAGCAAACTCTGGTTGTCAGGTTTGATGCCAAGTGCATTTACCCAGGGAGTCATCCTGCCAACTCCTGAAGAAGTCTTTTATTGAACCTACTGATGAAGCATAAGACGGCAGGTACAGCAGGGCAGCACAGTGAGGGACCTCTTGCTCACAAAGGGAGCTCAACAGTCCACCCATACCCACCATACACACATTAAGCGCTGTATTCGTCCTAGGCAGGGAACTATCCCTCTGTACCAGGCATGACTCCCCCCTCCTAGGCCACCAGGAAAGCTGCTCTTCCTATGTCTGGGGTGGATGTGGTTGGAGGAAAAGTCTAGCATCAGCTCCTTCAAACAGGCATAGTGAGGACCTCTCCTCCTGGAGCCAGAGTTGTGGTTTAGCAGCAAGCCAAGCAATTGTTGAGTAGCCTCCTCAAAATATCTGTAGTCGGCATAAGGGAGGTTTGTCTGGCTGCTTGATTGACAGTCCTTTATTCAAGGCAGACAGGATACCAGGAAGAGTCTGACAGCTGTCAATTAGGGAGACAAATCGTCACCTCCCAACATTTTCATAGAAAAATCAACATCAGAATGAGTGATTATATTAGTGACTTTCCATTAACATTAATAGTGATACAAACAATATTCAGCAGTGCTTGACACGGGTCAGGAATCCCCTAATCTGTCTCAGTATCTCTGGTGCCACACAGATGCAGCTTAGAAGATCTGAGCCTGAGGCTGTCTAAGACTCAGAGTGACCCATGCAAAAGACAGGCCTTTGGTGACCTGTGTTGGGGACACTCAGTACATCCTATTCAGTGTGGGGTGGGGTCCAAAGAGTTAGTAAGCCTCTCAAGTCCCCACCTATAACGACTTTTTCCTCATGGATCAATAGCAGACTGTGAAGGCCACTATCTGTGACAGGAATCTCTCAGTGCCCTCAGCCCCACATGGCTCTGAATCTCCTTTCTGCTCTGGAAATGGCAGTTCTGCTTCCTTTATGAACTTTAGGAGAGGGCAGGTGGGGGACAAAAGTGTCTTCACTGTATATGCAAGGGGCATTAAGACATTGCCTGTCCCTCTGTGACCTGCTGGGTCTTAACTGAAGCCTCCCTCACATTGACCCTATTGAGCAATGAACAGAGATGCACCTTGATCCCTTCAGATGTCAAACATCCAGGGGCCTCTACAGAGCCTCGAGTATTTGGCTCATGACAATAGGGCAGCCATGGAGGGCTTTCAGGGATCCAGACAAACACTTGTTCTCTCAGGTTTCAGCAGTAGGCAGGGTGCCTGTCTGTCACCAGGAGAAAATCAACACAGAAGGGTTGCCAGAGACTTCCACTCAGAAGGCTGGGACCCACCTCTTGGTCCCTGGCCTGACAGGTGTTGGCTTTGTGCCTTCCTACCTGGAAGGTCAGGGGTTACTCAGCTGAACTTCCTATAGGATAATGACTAGGTCAAACTACTTCCTTGTATTCTGAGCCCTAAGGGCAGTGAGAGCAAGGGACCAAAGACACCATTGGGAAGATGCTGCATCCCATGCTGGGTCAGGCTGGGGTCCCAGGACAGACAACCAAGCTAGGAGTCTCTATTGCCCAAGTTAAGAGAACATGACTGCTCTCAGAGCCCCTTAGGGCTTCGGTGCAGAGGCCATACAGTGAATGCCACCCAAAGGAGACTGCCTGATACTCTACTCATTTACACTAAAGGCACTGACACAGACACTGACACAGACACAGACACAGGCGCAGACACAGGCGCAGGCACAGGCACAGGCACAGAAACAGACAGACACAGACACAGACACAGACAGACAGTAGAAACAGTCTGGGGCATGGGAGTTGCACGATTAAAAGGGTCAGGAGCAGGTGAGGGCAGCCTAGGGAGCCCTTCTGAGTGCAATGGTGACTATGGCCTAGGCCCCCTATTGCAGACCCTATGTTCTACCAACCTGTGAGGGCAAATAGAAACCATGGAGAACTGTCGAGAGATGTCCAGGTGCTGAAGGGCTGACTGCCAGCCTCATAATACAATGTAGTCCAAAGACTGTGAGCTCTTTTGGACATTGAGGCCTTGCTTCAGAGATTAAAATCTCAACTGAGATAGGCAAGAACTAAGGTGTCCTAAATCCTCTGACCAGAGTCCTTGTCACAGACACTCAGAGGGGCCTTCAGGGCTGAGGAGAGGCTAGGTGAAGACAGGCAAAACTTGGGTAAGGAAACCACAGGAAGAGAATTATGGGGAGCTGCTTATCAACCAGGGGCCTCCACAGAACCTTGGGGAGTGTGGCTCTGGCCTGCCCAGTCTTCACACCCAGCTTCTAGCCTCCAGGGCTGAGGGGAGTGGATGTGAGGTGTTGAAGACCTGGTTGGAGGTGGTTTGTTACAGCAGCCTCAGGCAGCTCCTGCCAGTGCCCTGAGGAGGAGAACACCAGGAACGGGAAGGCATGGAGAGTGTTTCTAGAAGTACAACTCAATGAGCAGGCTAAGCCCTGAGTTCAACAGCTTTGTCCCCCTTGGACAAAGTTCCCAACAGAGCAGCAGGTGTCAGACTCAAAGGTGAGCTTGGTGCACATAAGGCAGAGTGGATATCTCCCCATTCTGACTGCTGGGTGGCCCTTGTAGTTCTCCAGATTCCAACAACAGATCAGACTGTGTGGATCACATAGCCTTTCCTCTGAGTTCCCAGTTCTCCCTCAGCTTCTTTGGACTCTGAACAGTGGCTGCCACTCCAATCAACGGTCTTGATTTCTTGAAGTCTTAACAAGCTGTTATCCAAAACACTGATATTCATCTTGCCAGCTGGCTGTGGACATAACTCAGAAGGTCCTGGTCCTCTCTGCCAAGTTCTCCAAGGACCCTGCATGGGTCTGTATAAAGGGCAGTCAAGTGAGGGACCAGTATAGCCTCTCCTGTCCCTGTTACCTGTTGGTTGGCTGTGAATGCAGACCCTAGAAATGAAGACTCTGCTCCTGATCATTAGCTTCTGTCTGCCTGCTGCCCTGCAGGCCCAGGACTCCTCATCCCTGTCTTTCGATAATGACAGTGTGAGTCAGGGCTGGGCCACAGGATGGTCTCAGCTTTACCGGTGCAGGGAGACCGGGGTTCTGGATTCAGGGGACATCGCAATCTGACCCCGGTCACAGGTTGTAACTAAAGAGAGTAGACTAATTTGGAGTTAAGGGATCCCCATGCATGTTCAGGCCTCCCTGTTCTCAGGGGTGCAGTCTGAGAGCGTGAGCCCTGGTACCCTTGGGGTGAGCAGGTCCTGATCATGTGAGCTTTCTATGTTTTGGTGGCGGGATGGAATGGGCAGACATGAATGGTAACTGGAGGGCACCTATTCCACAGGAAGGGTGGTCAGGCATCAGGCAAAGAGAAAATGTCATCTTTTTAGTTTTCCGGGAAGTGGTTCATGAAGGCCTTGGTGTCAAAAGATGACGTCCCAATAAACAGGGTCTCTCCCATATTTATCTTGGTGCTGAACAACGGGGACATGGAGTTTTCTATCACACATCTGTAAGTGTCTGTGGCTCCCATGGTTGGTTGGTCTCTTTCCTGGCCCATTACTTCTCAGTGAGTAGTTTTAAGAAGTCCCCCTGACTTGGAAAGGACTACAGCAGTGGGCTGAAGAGGGAGGACCCCAGTCAGCATGAAGACCAGGTTTAAGAGGGCTACTGCCAAACGGTTTCTGATTCCAGGATCTATAGCCAGTGTCTTGAAGTGACCACCATCTTGGAGAAAACAGATGTGCCTGGCCAGTATCTTACTTGTGAGTGTTATCAGCCCAGGGATGGGTGGCTGGCAGCCCATGTAAGGGAGAGCCTCCTGCCAAACCCCACCCCAGGAAGGATCACAGAGTCCTGGGAGCCCTGGACCTTGGCTCTCAGGCTACAGTAGTCACCTAGAATCTGTGACTAGAGGTTGAGGTGACAGAGGAGGAACTCAGGTGGCTGTAAGCTAACTTTGCTCTTTCTGGGACCTCCACAGTTGAGGGTAAGACCCATGTGCAGGTGCAGCTGTCATCTGTGAAGGACCACTACATGCTGTACTGTGATGGCGAGATGGAGGGGATGAGCTTCACCATGACTCAGCTCATAGGTAAGTTCCCCCCTCAATCTCAGCATAGCCACACCCGCCCCATCATTCCTTTAGACACCCCGCCCCCCATATGAGAGGAGCAGCTTTCCTCTCACGGGCAGGGCATGGTGCTGCTGGCTGGCGAGAACTACCTTGTTCCACTGTAGTGACTGCCAAGCCTTTCAGGTGCCATCCAGGACAGAGGAAGACATGCCTCTTGACCATAGATGCCGTTGGTGATGCTTTGTGGAATCTCATGGTATTATGTGGAGTTTATATCATAAGAACAGTGGTGTCTTGACTGAAGCCTTCTCAGCCCAGGGGCACTTTAGGTCAGGTGGAAGATGTAACAGGCCTCTACGGGAAGGTTTTTGGTTGCCAGGGTGCTTTGGTGGCTCAGATGCCATCCGAGCTCACTGATAGCCGTCCATACCACCTCTTCCCCTGCCCTTGCCCAGTGCATGAGGAAACACCTGGTGCTCAGATCCTGGCTCCTGGCAAACATGTGGTTACCTCCATTTCTCTGCTCACCCATCCATCTTCTACAGGGAGGGAGCCCCAGGAAAATTTGGAGGCCTTGGAGGAATTTAAGGAGTTCACACGTGTAAAGGGACTTGTACCAGAGGACCTGGTCATACTCGAGCAGATGGGTGAGGACACGTGCTCCCCTCCCTGTCCCCTGTAACTCTGTCACTCTCATGTCTCCTGGCCCCAACATGGACAGTGTGGTCCCTGCTCCAGGTCTTGGTCATGGGAAGATGAGAATCACAGACTCTTATCCAGGGTTTATTCTTATCTCTGGGTTTTCTGTTTCCTACAGAAAACTGTGAACCAGAGAGTGAGTAGGGTAAGTGATCCTTTCAACAAACAAAAATCTTGGTATCCAACTGGGCCTCGGGGTCCGCCTAGAAGGCTCAGTGGCAGCCAGGAGCTTCCTACGTTCTGTGTCCCAGGGCACCATGTCCTTTATGCCTCCACTTGTCGGTCACACCCTTGCCTGGCCACCACTGCACGGACAGAGCTTTTCTGAGGGGACTCAGCAGAAAGGAATTCCTGTTCTGTAGCTCTGATTCCCTGCGAGCGAGCCTGTGATGCTACCCCAAAGCACCTATGATTCCCAGCCCCCACCATAACCACTCAGTCGCTGTGCCCTGCTTGCCTCACGGACTCTCCTTTTTAGAGCATGGTGACCCAAGGCTCCAAGCAGCCCAAGGGAGTGAGCGCCTCCAGAATCTCTGTCCTCTGGGAGGTGGAGAGTGCCCCGCTGGGCCCTCCGACTCCCCTCCTCTCTTCCCTCATCCTTCCCCACCCCAGCTTCTCAATAAAGAGCTTCAGCAGTCCCTGGTGATTCTTCCTGTGCATGTGGCCCCTTGGTGGCTTCATTTGTCACCGTCACCCCCCCCCCCCGTGACCTACTGAGAGGAGGAGGGGTGGGAAGTGTTTAGGAGACATGGAAGCTTCCAGCCTTGTTTGGGGTTGGCATAGAAGGTGGAGACTGTGCCGGGGGGCCCCCCACCCCTGAGATCCATCTGTAGGTGTGTCACCCCAAAGCCCAGGTTTTAAGCCATAAGTGCGATGAGGAGGAAGCTCACATCAATGACGGGGTGGGACTCCAAGCCACAGGTGAGCACCAGCAGAGCCTGTGTGCAGGTGGGGACCACCTGGGGACTACGTAGGAATGAGACCAGGGCACAGGCCTGGGGCTAGGGTCCCAGACCCAGCAGCACAGACAGTAGGAGACTGCGAATTTGTTTCCATGGGTAGGGGGCACTGTTGAGATCTCTCTCTGCAAGCTGGAGAAACACAGGGGCCGTGGAGAAGGACTCCGCTCCAGGAGCAACCTTGCTAAAACATTCCGATGCCATTCAATGCTATTTCTCAGGTCATTCTGAGACTTTGCTCTGAGTGGCTTGAGGAGTCAGCTAAGGCCCAAGTCCCCCCTTTCCCAGGGGGATATGAATACAACCATTATCTTTAATGTATGGACTGCCCAACCTCCGCAATCCCAGGCAAGTTGTCACTGATGCGGATCCCCAGTATCCCAAGGCCTCTGAACAACACAGCAGGCCTCTAATACAGACTGCTGGGGTCACAGAGTTTTGTGGCTTCCTTGAGGAAGATGTGTACACACACTCTTGTGAGCATGCTGATACATAGGTGTGGGCACACATGTACACAGACATACATGTACACTCACATGACCACATATGTGCATAGATATAGAATACTGCAATTCATCGAGGAAAGTGCCTGAGTGCCACGCCTGGGGTTGGAGGGCCTGGGAGGACAGCCTGGGGCAGGGGCTCGGGCTCTGTGGGAACAGGGCCTGGGCGTGTCGTGGGCAGGAGCACAGCAGCTCCTGGTTCCTGGTCCTGAAGCAGCATTTCCCACGCTGATGGTATTTGCCCTCTGACAAGAGTTCTTCTCTGTCTAATCATAAGGTCCAATAAAAGCTGAGGTCAGGCCTCCCACGCAGATGGCTAGAACTTCTGTGTGTGTGAGGGAGGGTCGGATGCTGCCCCAAGGCCTCCTTCATGAGTTAAACAGACGCAGATGGCCAGAGCGTGGAGCGGCATGAAGAGTATGTATGGGTTCCGGCTAGCTGCATAGCTACAGCCCATTCTGAGGAGGGTCAGCGGGATGTGAGCAAGAACAGGCCAGGTGAGGAGTCTCACCTCAGAAGAGATGAGACTCCAACAGTGGGCTGTGCTGACATCAGACCCTGATGATCAGAGCTGTAGGCCTAAGGGGGTCGCCGTGTCCACCCTGCCACAGGGCTCGGGCTGCTTGGAGAAGCAGGGAGACGGAGTTTTGACTGTGGCTCCGGGTTCTCCCAGGCCTGCAGGGAGGCCGAGGCCATCAGGTTCTCAGACTCGTGATTACCCAGGCTCCACAGGCTGCTGCGGAAGAGCTGAGACTGGAGTGGAGGCCCACGGGTTGGATCTAGCGGGGGGGGGGGGCTGAGGGGGAAAAGAGGGGAGAGCTGCGGCTGCGTCCCACGTCCCACGGGGAGGAGAGTCCTTGGCTTGTTCTGTCAATGGCTTGTCTTGGTGGAGGCCGTGGCTGGGAGCACTGAGAGGCCTTCTGTGGGAGATTAGATGGCTGGCTCTCTAGACAAAGGCCTGATCCATTGCTCCCCTCAGCAGATCTTGATGAAAAGAGGCAGTCCATGGTTTTAAGACATTATTGTCATGGTGGAGAGTGGATGAGTAAAAACCAGACCCCACTTCTCAGGGAGGAGTGTCTGGAAAGGGGAGTTTATTAGCTAAGCCCTCCAGGCCTTTAGGTACCTCATTAAAATGGAGATCTTTCTTGAAGCTATTTTTCCTGTGGTCATGCCCTCTACCTGTGGAGGGGCTTGGGGCATTGCCCTTATGTGACTGATGGCCACAAATCTATGCAGGGCTGTGGTCTCTCCTGTCAGGAGTCTAGTGTCTGGGAACCAGACAAAATGCCTGCCATCCCTCAGGGTCACCAAGGTTTCCAGCCTTAGCTCAACCAGGAACCAGGCTGCCTTTCACCGTCCTACACAGCGCTGTGTGTGGAAGTCAGCCAGGATCCTCCCTTGTTTTACCGACTTCTGCCTGGTAGAGAAGGCGGTCCACGCGGTGCCCAGGCAGTCACTCTCCATAGGACCATGTGGCACCGCCCAGTGTGTGGGCATCTTAGTAGCAGATTTTCATCGGCATTGATTAGGGTCTCCAAGCCCACATTTATGGTAACATTATGGCAAGTTACATGATCTTTCTAAAACTCTCAGAGGTCAAAGAGTTTGTTTGGAAAGAACTTCACTGTTTTGAGCTATAAATAGTAATAGGTGATAGACCAGATTCTCAATGTCATTATAAAAATGTCGGAGTCATAGAATGTCATATAATCTCCATTCCGTGTTGCTCAGTCATTTGATGGCTGGCTGGCTGGATGAGTGGGTGGGTGGATGGGTGGGTGGGTGGATGGATGGATGGGTGGGTGGATGGGTGGATGGGTGGATGGGTGGGTGGATGGGTGGGTGGGTGGATGGGTGGGTGGATGGGTGGATGGATGGGTGGATGGGTGGGTGGATGGGTGGGTGGATGGGTGGATGGATGGGTGGATGGGTGGGTGGATGGGTGGATGGATGGGTGGGTGGGTGGATAGATGGGTGACTGGATAGCTTGGTTGGTGGGAGGGTAGATGGGCGAGGTGTTGAATGAGAGAGTGATCAGTGGGTGGAAGCTAGTGGTGAATGGGTGAATGCAAGGGAGGTAAGTGGGTGGATAGTTAGGTGTTGGGTGGATGGATGGATGGATGAACTGGTGCCCAGGTGATGAGACAGTCACACACTTAAGCACAGCTACAAGCCAGGCCGATCGTCGTGAGCTCCGTGTGCTTTCCCATGCACATTTCCTCCCCCTTCTCCTGCTTCAGGCTCAGTGAATGCCCAGTGCTGATCGGGTCTCAGACCCTTCTTGAATTTCTCTCTCAATGGACTCATTAATTGGCTCCTTAGTGTGATAGGACAACATTCACTGTTGTAAAAACAAATACACAACAACAACAACAACATGATTCTATGGCCATCTCTCCCCAATGCTGGCCTCTGCTGTGAGGGGAGCACCAAGGCTAAGGGGTTATGCTGCATCTGTCTTTGGGTTTAAACCCAAATCCTCCTGAATGCTTCTGTTCTCCCCATGGACCCCTCCTCACATCCTAGTCATAATCTCTTCCCATAATCCACCACAGTTCCCACTGTCTTCCAGTCCATGATCATCTTGGTTGGGCATCGGCCATTTTTCTCACCTTCCTTTGCCATTCCTTCTCTACCCCTTCTTTCTTCTCCATATTTCTTCCTTCCTCTCTCCCCTCTAGAGTACTAACTGCAGTCATCTTTCCTTCCAGAGGCTTCTCTAGGCTCACTGGACTAGAGCCACTTCTTTCCTCAGGAAAATGCAACGTGAATGCTTAGCTCCCCTCCAGCTTTGTGAGCTACAAAGGGAACCCGAAGTTTCAAATACACACTCGGCTGTGGGTGCCCTTGTCCCTCACCCCACGCCCTGTCCCCAAGTTTCCTGACTGGGCAGGGCTCATGTATTCCCCTGGGCCCTTTTTCAGAGGGAGGCAGATTCTGTGTCTCAAAGCTTCATGTTCATCTAGCAGACCCAACCAACAGACGGTGGTGGTTACAAAGGCAAGAGAGGGGTCACGACTTTGCACCTGAAGCTGAGGTGCAGACGGTGACTGGGCAAGCATGGAGGGCCTCACCACATCATACCTTCTAAGCCCAGGCCTGTAGCTAAGGAAGGAGGCCGCAGGTTCTCAAGTGAGTCACACACGGAGTCAGCTAGCAGGCACCAGATCTGGAATACTAGTTACGAACTGGGCTGCAGCCGTCTGTGCTTTCAAGTAGCCTTTTTCAAGATGGCTGACCGCATCCTGTTCCCAGCACTTTCTGGCAGAGCATTGTGCGGAGACTCTAGCTTTCGCCTTCTGTCCACCTGTCAGGCTCCCCCAGGGCAGACAAACTCAAATGTCATTTCCTGAACAAATTCATAGCACATAGATCTTCCTATGTGTGTGTGAGGACTGTTCTCCTCTTTAATACCCTAAATGAATATATAAAACACACATCTCTCTTTCCGGCTCTTCTAGTGGCTAGTGAGGATCTTCTCTTCTGTTATCGCTTGCTCTGCCTTTCTTCTGCTCTTCTTTTCTGTTATCGCTTGCTCTGCCTTTCTTCTGCTGATTTTCTCTGGTTGGTCTTCATGTACACACAAGAACATCACCAGTTTCCTTCCGAGTTTCTGGGTTTTTTGTTTGTTTGTTTTTTTGTTTGTTAATTTTAAAGATACCTTTGAATAGGTAGCTCATTCATTGTATTTAAAAAAAACATACCAGAGTAGGGGTCTCCCTTTACACACATTCATACAATTATGGGGGTAGAGGCTTCAGGCTTTTCCAGAATCCATTGTACCAGTAATGTGTGTAGACAAAGTCTGACACTGAGCCGGGACTTGGTTACCATATTCTCTGATTCTGTGTGTGTCTCTCTCTCTGTCTGTCTGTCTCTGTCTTTCTCTCTTTCTTTCTGTCTCTGTCTCTCCTTCTCTCCTTCCTTCCATCCCCATCTCCATCTGTCTATCTCTCTGTCTTTTTTCTGTCTCTCTGTCTCTGTCTCTCTGTCTCTGTATCTTTCTGTCTCTGTCTATCTCTCTCCATCTCCATCTCCATCTCCTTCTCTCTCTCTCCTTTTCTTTTTCCCTCTCTTCCTCCCTTCCTCCCTTCCTCCCTTCATAAGAATCACCTCTGGTAGCAATGGACAGGTCTCTGATGAGGGCCACATAGTGAGAAAAATCTTGATGAGATCCTGATCCTTTCCTGGTTAGCTTTAACTGTCAACTTTACAGTCATCTAAGATGAAATTCCTTAGTTGAGGAATTGCCTAGACCAGATTGTCCAGTGGGCATGTCTAGGAGGTGGTCCTCTGGTTATTAATTCATCTGGGTGAAAGAGCCCAGCTCATCGTGGGCGGCACTATTCCCTAAGCAAGTGGTCCTGGAGAATATAAGAAAGTTAGTTGAATGTAACCTAGCCTTCCGGGCAGCTAGCCAGCAAGCAACACTTTCCATAGTTCCTGGTGAAGTTCTCCAGCTGTGAAGTAAGGTCCTTGGTCAGAAGCAATGCTATGTGATGTAGAAGTGGAATGTGAGACTCAGCTGCTGTTGAGACCATAATATCTGCAGTGGCCCTTCCCTTTTCACAGATAGCACCAGGCGGCCTGCTGAGACAGTCAGCGAGTCCCTAGCTAACAGACCTTCAGGTGCATCTTATCTGGGATAGAAATTTACACTGAAGGATGGTATATGATGGCCACACATCCTGTGTTCCATTTGTTCCAGAGGTTTATGAAGAGACCCCACCAAGTAGGTCCAGATCTCCTCTCCTCAAAGCCCTCATCAGGCTGCTGTCTATATATCTGACCATGGCATTAAATACATCTTGTGACCTCAAAGAACACTCTTAGTTCCAGTGACCCCTTCTGCCAAAAGCAGGTGATGAAGCCTTCACACGGTGCTCATGTAGTCAATGTAGAATATGAGCCTGGGAGAAATGCAAACATCTCTGCTCTTCACAATTCTTCCCTGATTACATTTAATATTAGTTAATTTATTATTGAGTATATGTGTATGTAAGGTGTACATGCCTCGGTACGTATGTGGAGGTCAGAGGACAACTGTGGAGTTGATTCTTCCTGTCACCTTTATGTGGGTTATAGATATTGAACTCAAGTCACGAGGCTCGCAAAGCCTTTACCCGTTGAGCATCTCATGGACCTATCATAAAGTTACCTCAAAACAAAGCCTGTCTAACAAACACAGATCTGAATAGGTGTCTCACCACATAAGTGTGATCAGAGGCAATTAGGAAATACAAAGGAAAACTACAAGCCTCTGGAAATAGAAAAAATTTCCAATTTTGTCTCAGCAGTACAGGGATCTTCCAGTTCTGTTGGCAGTCCATAAAAGGAAGATACGTGGAGGATTCACAGGAAGCCATCCACTATCCACAGGGAAATGGAGTTGCCAGGGCTGACCCAGTCCGTCACAAAGGGGCATTTCTCTTCCAACCAAGTATTGCACTTGGGTTTTATAATTGCAAAGAAGGGTCAACTGCAATAGAGGAGTGTCCCGGAGATCTCAGATATGGTAATCAGCACTGAAACCAAAATGATTCCATGTTTTTTTTTTAATGTCACAAGATTTATTTAATGCCAAACAGACAACAGCAAGGACACCGAAGAGAGAAAACTTGGCCAGAGTAGGAATTCCTTCTTCTACCTTCCTAAGGAGGCTACAGGGATTCACCCAAGCCTGCAGCCAACCTCTCTGATTCTTAGGCAGGAGGGGGACAGGATGTGTGGCCACCAATACCATGGTGAGAGATCCTGGCACCAGAAAGTTTGCTAGCAAACACTCATGGTTAATGTCTTCACAGGATGCCTTGGAAGGAGGCAGGCTGAGGCAAGGTATTATGGCCCAGGCAGCAGCTAGATGCTAGTATTACAGTCCCTATGTTAGTCTCTAATGTCTCCAGATGGCCACTTTATAAATAGAGGCTGAGTTCTCTTACGGGAAGAATGGGCCCAGACGCTTCACAGCTGTCTTTAGCCTGTCCTGCACTGCTCTGTGTGTGGCTCACAGCCAGGAGGACCGTGGGAGATGATTCAACCACAGGACCTAGGCCAGGCCCGGAATGCCATGTGCAGGAACACACCCACTTTTACAGGGGAACCTTTCCAAGACCTAAAACAACACTCAGCAGGTGATCACTACGAGCCCCAGGAACTCAGAGAGATGTCCCCTAGTTTGTCTTTGCCATCACTTAGCCTGAGATTTCTGGATGCACTACGCCACCACTAAGATAATTGCAGTGAATGACATCATGGATCCAGCTCAGAGTTAAGTAGATGTCCCCGGAGCTCTGCAGCTACCTGTCCACCATGGCTGCCTTAGGACAAATGTGTAATCCGAGACCCTCAGACATAAGGTTTTGAGCTACAAGAATGGGCAGTCGGGCCCGGAGAAGCAGCAGTGAAGAGCATTGCCTGCTCTGCCAGGAGACCAGGCCTCAGTTCCCAGCACCCACACGGCAGCTTAGATCTGTCTGTAACCCCATTTTCAGGGGTTCTGACACCTTCACTATGCTATTGATGGACACTGCCCACTGCCCACTGCCCACTGCAGAACTTATTCACTCCAGACTGTCCTGCATTCAACAGTTAGATGAACCAGGTCCCTGCCACAGCACCCCTGCCTGGAAGCTCCTCGTTGGTCTAGGGTTTGAAGAGTGACATCTGTCCTCACCTGGGTCCTTCATGATGCCATAGCTTCACCTTACCCCACGCCTCTCTTGCTGGCTTCTGTCTCAGTGAGCCCAAGCTAAAGGTCTCTGCTCTCTTCCTAGAGACAATATTAGCCCCAGACTGAGCTCAGCTCTGCCAGGCCTCCAGACTGCTTTGGTGGATACTACAGGGCTTATCTGAGAACAAGTCTATGGTGTCCCAGGGTGATTGTGAGAATTTCTACAACATTCCAAGAATCACGAATTTCATGACAGAGGCAAGGTTCACTAAGCAGAAAAGTGCTGACATGTGTACATGTGTGTACACACAGACATTCATGCTGACCCTCACATGCAAGCACACTTACAAGCAAAGTGTATAAGCACACAGGTTCACAAACATAATGCACACATATATACATGTACACTTGCTCATGATGTATTCAACTGTAAGCTCGTGTACACACACAGAGAGACACATGCACATGCACGCACACACATGCACACACGTGTGCCACTGGATCCGAGCAGCAGCAGCAGCAGCAGCAGCAGCTGGGTGACAGAAAGCCCCAGTCAGAGCAGCAACCTAGCTGGAGCTCCAGGTTTCATCTTGAAGCACAGTGGGCCTTCCACTGAGACCCTGGAGTGGCCCTGGCCTACCTTGGCCTTTCTGCCATCTAAGGAAGAACAAGGCCTGCAATCTGGAAACTAGGCGCTCAGATCTCCTTGCCAACCCGCTTCTGCACGTGTGATCAATTCTCTGACCTTTACAGCCATAATCCTTTTAGTCTTGCTGACTGAATAGCCTGGCTTCCAGTCCAACGCTGGAGCTGGGGCTGAGAGGGTAGGGAAGTCTCTGGCATACAGGACTTCCACGGACACATGGGAAGGGCAGAGGGTACCCCAAGGGGTGTCCTCCCCATAGCTCAGCCCTGCTTGTGCCTGGATCCCTGACCTGTGTACCCCATGGCACCTCACAAGAACCTGCGGTGTCTTGCAAAGACAGTTAGGCTATAGCTTAAAGTTGACAGTAAGGATGCCATGAAGACTGACCCCCCCTCTAAGTACAGACTCAAGTGCTCCACCACAACCCCACAGAATGACCTAAACATCAAGCTCCCTTAGGAACCAACATCCACATGTAGTCATGAGGCAATAATCAGCCATTCAGGTTAGAGGCCAAAGCCCCTGGGCAGAAGTGCAGGCCTCATGCCCTATGGTAGCTCAGCTTTAGGCTGTTAGTCTCAAGAGTTCTGTGAGGCCATGGTCTCTTCCCAGAAGAACAGGTACAGCCTGCCTAGCCATCACGTGTTGAGACTTCAGGGCTTGGCCCTTGGATGTCTCTCCAGGCCCATGAGATACTAACTACATCTAAAGTGTCCCAGGCTTACCCACTAAGGCACCTCAGTCCAGAAGCCAAGCTAAATAGTGTCCTGGCCTGCACCCTGACTTTACACAGCGCTGACAGCATCCACCCCTGAACTCCATGTTCTTCCAAGCATTGGCCCCTGTGGGTGCGGCGGGGTGGAGGGACTTCCTGCCTCAGAACAGTATATGTACAGCCGCTTGGAGCCTCTGTGCACTCATATTCTGAGTGCTCATCCCAAGAAGACACAGAAGAGGAATGAAGCTTCTACTGCTGCTGAGTGTAGGGCTGGGCCTGACCTGGACCCTGCAGGACCAAACCCTCGTGCCTGTGCAGCAGGGCTTCCACCCCGAGCAGGTGATGCTCTGGGGTCTCTGGATCAGGCAGGGAGTTAGCCCATGTCTGTCACCTTGCAGAGTCTTGATGGCGACTCACAGCAATGGGGACCAAAGGAGTGGCATTGTACTTGAGGCCAGGGGCTCAGAGACACTCTGTCAGGTCCCCTAGAGTGTGAGTCTCTTTAAAGTCCCACTACAGCTGGCCAGGCACAGGAGAAGCCTGAACCTAGGGAGTCAATAGGGTAGGTAGGGCGACCAGGCCCTCCACTGTGTGTGTCCTATTGCACAGAGACCCTTGGGTCTCAGGTGGTAGAGGATGTCATCGCTCTTCAGAGATCTGGAGAACAGAGAGCCACCACATTCTAACAGTAGTCTCTATGGCCAATGAGTGTACTGTGCTGGGCTGTCTGGTTGGGGTGGATTTGGAGCAGAGTCGGTAGTCCAAAAGGTTTCTTCTTAGCATACAGTAAGAGATGAGTTGAGGCCTGTACTCTATTCCTCTGCAGGACATGACTGGATGCTCCTGCTGTAATCCACTGTGATCCACAGGGAGCTGGCTCTCCAGGCTCAGCGGCCAGGATAAAACCTTACTCTTTCTGCAGGTGATAGGATCTTGGTACACCCTCATCCTGGCTTCCACTGACCCGTCTGCCATTGAGGAAGGAGGGGCCTATCTGTGCTACATGACTGGCATTGTCCTCCTGGACAACGGCAGTCTGAATGTCACCTACTTCCACAGGTATTCTGGACTGCCAAGACCTCTGAGGAGGTTCTGTGTGGTCACATTCTCCTTACTACCTCCCAGATCCCCAGCTCCTCAGGGCTCAGACTCTGAGAGGACCTTGATGATATTGATCCTATGGGCTGCTCCCTAGCGGCTAGGAAGCCTCTGGCACTCCATCTGGGAGAACCAGGTGACCCTATAGGACCCAGCTTCCACAGGCATGGTTCAGAAAGGCTATTTTCCTCTTAGGGAAGATGGACAGTGTGTGAAGAATTTCTACATTGCAGAAGAGACTGACACACCTGGACGCTACACCTTCGAGTGTGAGTGAAGGAAGCTTCCCTCCCTCCCTGGGTGGCATGGTGGCTCAGGCAGTTGTGATAGCTTCTGCAGTGCAGATGTGACTGAGCAGAAAGGACAGGGATGGTAACCCCATGGAGCTCATAGCTATATCTTCAGAAATTCAAAATCCAAAATTTGTGGCTCCAAACTGTGCTCCCTTGGGTTCCCAAGGCTTCCCACAATCCTCCTGAAACCCAGCATAGAGCTGACCCATTGTCAAATATCAGGCAGTGATAGGGAGGCTGGGGGACCCAGGAGCCTCACACAGCTGAGGCTTTGGAGTACTGTGTAAGGGTTTCCCTTTGGAACAGATGTTGCTCAGGCAGTGTACACGGGTGAGGGGCAGGAGTCCAGATAAGAGTTCAGAAAAAGACCCAGCTCAGAGACTAGAGGAGAGAGGATTGGGAAGCCAGGCAAGAGAAAGGCTGATAGAGAAGCAGAGACAGGAAACAGAGCATCTGGCCGGGGGGCTTTGTGCTCCTGGATCTGCTGGCTACTGTGCACCCAATATGTGGAGGTAGAGTCAGGCTGTGCCAGGTGGGGCGGTGTAAGGCACCAGGACACACATGGGCCCAGCAGACTTCGTGAACATTTGGTTGCTTGTCACAGACCACGGCAAAAACTATCTGACTTTTGTGGAAGTTACTGAGGACTTCATCATCATAGACTTGGAAAACCAGAGTGAAGAAGGCTCCCTCATCGTGACCGAGCTCCACGGTGGGTGCCGTCCCACCCACAGGCTGAAGACTGCAGGAAATGTTGGGATTTCGAGCTGGAGAGGAGGGCGGGGATAGCGGGGAGACTGGGGGCTGGAGCTGCTCCCCCTACTCCAAGTATCCTCCTTACCAGTCTCTTCGTCTCACTGCACATTCAATGTAGGCAAGACTCTGTCCACAGATGACATTGGGTGGGACCACTATTACAGTTACATATGCAGAAGAGGCATCGAAATAGAGACCACTGTGGAACTTCCCTTGTCTGGTAAGCTTCCCTCCCTACAGCTTCTTCTCCATGGGGACATACACTTCCTGGGAGCATCTACAAAGTATGACTCCCCAGGGCTTTTAACAGGGGTTGCACCCAGGGCCCAAGCTGAATGATTATATTAGGGTGTGGGCAGGAAGACTCATGCTCTCTCAGGGCTTTGGAGGGCATGGGCACACATACACTTGCATGCATCTTGTGTGTGCGCATGTACATGCACCTCTATACAAATCTTGTGTGTGCCCAGTCGGCATTCCTGGCCACTTCTCTGTCAGCCACATGCTTTCCTCGGAACCCCTGCTCTGCACAAACCCTTGCATGGCTCTGCAGACCAGCACTAACCTTCCCAGGGGCCTCCTGGGTCCAGGCTCTCCCCTCAGTTCTGTCTCCTGGCTTTCCAGACTGCCCCTCCACACCCTCAAGAAAGCA
This sequence comes from Apodemus sylvaticus, assembly GCF_947179515.1. NCBI lineage: Eukaryota > Metazoa > Chordata > Mammalia > Rodentia > Muridae > Apodemus > Apodemus sylvaticus. The sequence continues at coordinate 4,679,047 of NC_067476.1, forward strand.
GGGTGAGCCCTATTAGCCCATGTCCACCACAGCAGCACAAAGTGAGCAGAGATTCCTTAGGTACCTGAAAACTCTCACCCTAAAAATCACACTCTGAAGTGGGGACAAGGGTTCCGGGGTTGATGGATCTGGTGAATTATGGCCCTGGTGGCAAACTTGGTTGACTTCGTTGCTTTCCTGGGTGTGGAAAACCTAGGAGATAAGAATATCAGGGTGATGGCCGGAAGGCGGCTGGCCCTGGGAGGAAGAAAAACTCCAGGGCCCTGATCTGGAGCCATGAGTTCTCCTAGATTCTGCAAGTTCCTGTAACCGGTTGGATATGTCACAGGGCATCTGCCTTCCCCAGGTCGATGTGACACGGCCTACAACTCCTGAAGCTTCTGCCTTCCAGCGCTGACCCACCCTTCTCTGTGTGGTAAATAAACTCAGTCTCTGCTCAAGGCCTCCAGTGCTTTCTTGGCTATACCCAAAGGCCACAGGGCTCCTCTGCTCTGAGGGAGCTCTCCCAGGGAGGGGCCGTACTCACCTAGCTTCTGATGGGGGCGGGGCATGGAAGGGAGGGTGTCCCCAGGTAGAAATCTAATGTCCAGGGCAGGAGCTTGGCAGCAGTCCAGGACAGAGACTTCGGGATTCCTAAGGTTGAGCTTTGCAGGACAAATCTGGAGAGGAGCCAGTAGTGTATGTCTGAGCAAGCAAAGTTGAATAGCCCAAGGCAGCTGGGAGAGGTGTCACTGAGATCTCACGATGGCCCTTGGCCAGCCTCCCCTCCCAGAACCTGGAACAGCTCTTATGGAATCAGTCAAGGCTAGGTCAACCATGGGCAGGGAGGTTCTGTCCTCTAGGACACAAGGGACACATCAGGAGGTCTCTAAAGCCAGAGTTATTTTGGCCAGGAGTTGAGGGTAAGACATCACAGGGGGAGATGTGCATACACAGAAAGATAGACATGTTAGGCCTTGGCCTCCCTGGATGGGTTTGTGACCTTTCCTAATGAGGGACCATTTCCTCCTTCAAAAGTCAACTTGGCTATGAAATTAAGGAGCGGGCAAGCACCTGGCTGATGTCAGCTAACTCAACCAGTGAGAAGCTGGACCTCTTGTTATCCATGACCGGCTATTCCTGCACCAAAGCTGAGCCCGCCCCTGTGTGCAGCTCTCTAGGGTGTTCCTGAACCAGGTCTCTGCAGAACCAAAGAGGCCAGAGTTTGGGAAATGTGCCAGAGAAGCAGACGGTGCAGAGGAAGGTGCCTTTTTGGCATGAACTGGATGGGACGCTCCTGGGACCCACTGCTCTTGGCCCCAGGTGCCGTGACGCTGATGAGGGTTTGCTGGTGGCCTTCAATACAGGCTTGGCCCAGAAGAACCTGGAAGAGGCACCAGTGAACTGGACCTTGGTGCACATGAAGCGAGCAGTATCAAGGAGTGAGCAAACCTGGGGTCTGACTCTAAAGCAAAGGAAGACAGAAAAAAGTGGCCAGCCCACGCTGTCCTGGACACATGGGGTAGAGTGGCCATGAGGCTGGGAGTGGGGCTTGGGGAGACACCACAGTAAACAGTTACAGTAAAGCCCACACCGCTGGACACGCATGTTCCTCAAGTGCTGTCTAGAGAGACTGTATGTGCCCACACTTCCCTTCACATCCCAGGAAGGGAAGGAGCTGTGTGTGTGAGGTAACCAAGGATGTGGAAGATCCTTCCACTCCTGTTCTTGTGGCTGGGACACACCAGGAGGATGGCAGACCCAGGGATAAGGGGCTACACCCTGAGGTAGTAAGAGATACGCCTACGGTCGCTGGTAGCCTAGCTACCAGCCTCTCCCTGGGCTCGCAGGACAGACTTGAAATGTGGTTCAGCTACTCTAACAGGCTCACCATGTTGTTACTTCACTAGGTTGAGTGACGCTGGGCTCCGTGTCAGTCCTGGCGAAGACTGGAATGTGCAGGGTTTGGAGGTCACCTAGGCTGGCCAGCAACTGCCATGGGGAAGTGGGTTACTTAGGGTGTTCTCAGAGATGGGGAGCTGCTGGGACCCGCTGCTCTTGGCCCCAGGTGCCACGACACTGGTGAGGGTGTGGCTGCTGGTTTTGGCCTTCAATTTAGACCTGGCGCAGAAGAATCTGGAAGAGGTACCAGTGCAGCCGGACTTTGACGCACATAAGGTGAGAGCCATGGCCAGGCTGGCACAGTGCTGGGATAAGGACTGGATGTAGTGTCACACCTCAGCGAGTGTGTGTGGCTCCCTCACACCCAGTCCTTCCAGCCGGGGGCAGAAGCTTAGGCTGCATGGCCTTCAGGAGCTCTGGCAGACACAGGGAGCATTAACTCTGGGGTCCTTTCCTGGGTAATTGAATCTTGAAATCCGAGAGCAGTCTCGGAGTCTGTGGAGCCTTGGCTATGGAAGCAGGGCCAAAGCTAGGATGACACGCAGCAGGCATTAAGCATGTCTAGTCTCCTGTCAGCCTCTGCCTGTCCACCCTGCATCTTGGCGCTCATAATCAGCGAGAACTGGGGATAGCACCAGGCTGGGAGGGTTAGTGGGAGCAATTCCAAGCCATGATGACTCTGGGGAGCAGAGCTCAGAGCACAGGCAGGAGGGAAGGAAGGCTGGGGGAGGGCACTGAGGAGGGGACAAAGAGGGAAGGAAGGCTGGGGGAGGGCACTGAGGAGGAGACAGAGAGGGAAGGAAGGCTGGGGGAGGGCACTGAGGAGGGGACAGAGAGGGAAGGAAGGCTGGAAGAAAGTCGAGATGGCCGTTTCCAAGTAGAAAGCCACAGCTTGCCCTCTGACCTGGGACCCCTAAAATTCACTGATATTGGGGGTGGGGATGGCCAGTATACATTCTGGGGACCTGTGCTCAACTACTGACCAGGCCTAGAGGTATATTGTCTGTACATTGAGACTGGAAGCGCAGAGCAGGCTCTCTCTGGTCCCTGTGCCCACGCCCCTGCAGGTGGAAGGACGTTGGTTTACCATCCAGCTGGCCACTAACCTCAGGGACCTGGTCTTGCCCACTGACCTCCTGAGACTTTCTCTCCACTCCATTTGGACCAGAGACAGTGGGGATGTGGACTTTGTGCTGTTTGAGAAGTGAGTTTTGTCAACGTGGTGACTCTTATCTCAGAGGGATGGTGTGCCTGTGCCCCTGGACTGAAGGCTATGGCTTACAAAATGCAGGACCCAAGACTTAAGAGAAAGAGCTGGCAGAAAGGCCACACAGTCAGCTGCCTAGCCTGACTGACATGCCCTCAAGCGCAGACCTTGAGGACCTGAGGTCCTGCCTCAGGCCACGGAGGGAACCTCAAGTCTGCTTGTTTTATGTGCAATCCTTGCGATTTGAGTGGTGAAGTTACCTGAGCTTAGTGGCACATATCTTTAACCCCAGCATTTGTGAAGTAGAAACAGGATGATCCGGAATTTAAGGTCATCCTTAGCTATACAATGAGTCCACAACCAGGCTGGGCCCAGGAAACACTGACTGTCTGTACAGAGCAGGAGCAGCCAGAGACAAACAGGTCAGGGTCCTGATCCCAACACCCAACTCGAAGAGAATAGTCTGGGCTCAGCGTCTTCTGGGAGGTCTGGTTTCATGCAACTGTGAATCAGAGCCCGTTCCACTGCTACCGGCGAGCAGCGAGCAGTGGCTACCACCCTCTCTCCATCTCCCAATAAAGCCTGCTCCAGAGCTGGGAGCTGAGAGCCCCAGGCAGCTGTTCAGGGCTCTCAGACAGCATCACCGCCAATGTATGTCTGTGTCCTGAGCCCGCTCCGCTCTCAGGCAGAGGTGTACATAAATGCCTCTTCCTTCTAGAGGAGAGGGGCTGTGCACAGGCTTGAACGTTACCGTCCATCCAACTGGGCTCCACGGCCAGTACCAAAGAACCTGTGAGTACTTCATGGGAAACCTGGGTCCCCCGGGGAAGAGCGAGGCCCAGCTCAGGAGCCAGGTGTCCTCCACAGAGGCAAACAGTCGGGGAGAGGGGAGGCTGCAGGCTTTGGGCAGGCCACACTCCCCTTTGAGTAATATCAAGTTCTCTGTGGGGAGGTGGAGTCGTAGGGACAAAGGCAGAGACATAACATGTCACACCTGGTTCTCCACAGTTGATGGGGGCAGACTGCACGTCCATTTTGTCAGCACTGACTACGACAACCTTATTCTTTATGTACGCATTCAGGACGATGAAGTTGTCAACCTGTGGGCACTTCTGGGTAAGTGACAGCTCTCCCCGGCACTGGCTTCTGTGCCTAGGTCCTGTGAGTAGGTTTTGGTCACTCCCCCGTCTGACCAGAGACTTTCTGTCTGGAAGGGGAGTCTCACAATGGCTGCTCTGAGGGTGTGGGCAGACAGTCCACTGTCCGGCACAGCACACTCTCGCTTTCTCATTCACCTCACAAGCACCAAATGTCTAGGGAAAATGTCTGCTTCTGTGCTGGGGTTGGAATTGGTAGAAACTGGGTCCTTTCAGGTTACTCCAAAGGACAGTATCAGGGGAAGAGGGCCTGAGGGGCTTATGAAGAGGTGTGAAGCAGCTGCTGCAGCTTGAAGACTAGAGGTACATAGGGTTGGCCACAGCCAGGGTCCTGGGTGACATGAGGCCCAAGGGCCTTGAGCGCTGAGAAGGATGAGGGGTGGGCTCATGCAGATTTGAGTGCAGGGGTAAGGTTGGGCTCTCTGGGGTCTCCTTGTTGAGGACACAGGCATTACCTGTGCTCTAGCAGACCTGTTTCTGCTCCTTCTCCTTTCTTCTGTGTTGGGAATAGAAATCATAGTGGGCATGTTCTTTGTACACATTAGGTCTGGTTCCTCCTCCCTGATCCCAGAAATAAGACTCAGACTCAAAATACATTTACAAATACCCTGTGCTATAGAGCCAGGCTCTACTCTGTCTAGATCATAACTTGAAATATCCCATTTATTTTAACCTGCATTCTGCCACCCGGCTGGTTACCTATGCTCAGATACCATGCATCCATCTTACACATCTTCCCTGGGCGAATCTTCCCTCACCTGCTTCTATCCTAAAATTATTTCTGCCTCCCAGATGTTACACCTCCCATTTCCTGCCTAAGCCATGGGCCATCAGATTTATTTTTGACGGCACTACGTACAGACAGACATAAGATATTCTCTCTACGGTTCTCTTCCAATTGGGCCACATTGGCTGCCCCAGACATGCTTTGAGAGCAAACAACCAAGTGATTGTTGTAATCACTGGCATTGAGCGGTAACTGGGGAGACGGCGCAGCCATCCAACTGACCCCAGCATATGCCCTGCACCTCAGAAGGCCAGGGTCAGGCAACTGAAGGTCAGGGGCTTTGCATGCTGCCCGGCTTGTGCTGCCCGGGCTCTGCTCTCTCCTTGTTTACCCAGCAGAGCTGAGAGCTTAGAGAGCTTCACCCTCACTGCCAGGTCTCTAATTTCAGCAAGAAGAATGCTTGAGGACCCCGTGTGGCTGGGCAAATACCTGGGATTTGTAGAGAAATCCCACCTTCACAAGTCCCTCGTCTTCAACATAGCTGGTAAGAGCGGCCCTCCGGCTGCTTCTGGGACGTCTAAGCGCCCCCCCCCCCTTCTCATCCAGTACAAGGTGCAGTAACAATGCAGGCTGCTCCCCTGCCGGGCTTCCTTCGGTGACATAAGACACAGTGATGAGGCTCATGATGACTCTGTGCCATGAATGTGGCTTAGAGGCAGTTCGAGTAAGGGAGAGGGGCACTGCTAGGAAGAAGGCCTGAGTGTGAACCAGGTCTTGGGGTCTCATGATCCCAGCACGGAGCCCTTTTGATCCACCATTCAGCGTGTCGTTTAATTGATCAACATACACACAGCCATGTCTGCTCTGAGAATTTGACAACACATGGAACGAGACAGGCTTACCCGAGTTCAGGTCACATCTAATCAGACAGCAGCAGATGGTGAGCTAGGCTGGGACGGAGCTGTTTCTCAGGAACACGGGCTGCAAGGGCCTCCTCCCATATGCAGAGGTCAGGAAGGCTGTCCTAAGTAACTCACAGCTCCCTGGAAGATGGACGGCCCGTGCTGGGATATGAGGGGATGAGCCATTGCCAGACCACAGGTCATATGACATCATGGGGCGGGGCAAAAGACAGGAAGCAGGGCAGTCTCGAGGACTCAACATCTTCATATTGTGATTGCTTTCTTGGCTGATAGATTTGAAGGCCATCAAGTGAAGACTTTAATCCCTCCCTTTCTTTTCTTCTCCACAGACCAGTGTCCCCCAGATAGGGCCTAGATGAGGCCACTGCTTGAGGCTTCCACATGAGCCCCTCCACCGTCTGCAGATTCAGCCTCCTTCCATTTTCTCAGCACGGCTCAGGGAGCTCTCCTGTCCCTTTTAGGGGCCTGGAGCCCTAAGCCTGGATCCTGGAGCCCTGAGCCGAGCCCGGAGCTGACCCCCACCAGCTTTGCCTTTCCTCACCCACTTTCTGTGGTAATCAATCCCATCAAACACAAAAACAGACGCCCAAGGCTCCCAGCCTGGCCCATGGCTGAAGGAACATTCTGGAGTCTTCTGAGCTATGAGCTTGAAAGAAGGTGAACAAACCTATGTGTCCAGAAAATTCCCCATTCTTGCACACAAAAATGTTTCTTGAAGGATGAGGAATGGCCCAGGGGCAGAATGCTTGCTCACTCAAGGCCATTTTTGGTAGCAAGTAAAACGAGTAATTTGAGTACATAGAGATGTGACATTCCTGTGCAGCCTTCAAGGTTTCAGGAAGCATGACCCTCTCTCTGTGATAAATAAAGCTTAGCAATAAAACTGACACAGAATTTTAATACAGTATTCTGTAAAGTGGGACAATAGCATGGAGAAATGGGCCAAAATGGTGGAGCTGTTGTCTTGGTTACAGTTCTATCGCTGTGAAGAGACACCAGGACCAAGGCGAGGCTTAGAAAAGCGAGCATTTAATTGGGGCTGGCTTACAGTTTTAGAGGCTTTATCATCACAGTGGGAATCAGATCAGCGTGGCACTGGATTGGTAGCTGAAAACTACACTTTGATCTGCAAGGATGAGGCAGAGAGGGAAGCTGGACCTGGCATGGGCTTTTGAAATTTCACCCTGAGTGACACACTTCCTCCAAGGCCACGCCTCCCAATCCCTCTCAAGCAGCACCGCTCTCTGATGACCAGGCTTTCAAATCTGTGAGCCTGTGTGGGCCATTGTTCTTCAAACCACCACAGCTGGCATGCTGATTTTAGCATGAGGTAATAGTTTGGTTTTGTTTCTGGGTTTTGCTTGTTGTTGAAGTGTGTGTGTGTGTGTGCGTGCGTGTGTGTGTGTGTGTGTGTGTGTGTGTGTGTGTGTGTGTGTGTGCATGTACATGTGTATTTCACCATCAAAGACCAGAAGAGATTTTCAGATGCCCTGCAGATAAACTTCAGTATAGGTAGTTATGAGACCCCAATATTGGTGCTGAGAATTGAACTCAGTCCTCTGCAAGAGCAGCAAATGACTTACACAGTGAGCTATCTCATCACTCTGAGAAAATGGTTTTTAAAGTCTGTGGTCACAAGAAACTATCATTTCCCCCAATCTCCAGTCACAATATTTGCATTCTTCTGGTATACCCCATTCATTCCAAATTCCCCATCCTGTTGGATCAGGGCACAATCATATCTAGTGAATATCCTAGGGCTTGAGCCCGCCCCTTTGTCATTACAGACTGTCATGTTTGCAACTTCCCAGCTCTCTGAAACAAGCAGCAGGCATTACCCAGGAGGAAGAGGGGCCTGGCGCTCCCTTGTTTCTGTAACGCTATGAGTGCTGACATCCTGAAAATATGATCCCATAAAGATTTATTTCTCATGATATGATAAAGGCTGAATAACCCACAAGTTACCCTTCACACTAAGCAATTCAGTGTCTGGCTGTAAGCACTCCTCCCTTAACAGAGAAATAAATAAGATCTACCCACTCCTTACAAGGGACCAGGGGCAAACCTAAGCTCAGCTGTCAAGGGCCATGCAAGAGGAATGACAAATAGTTCTAGAACTCATGGAATACTGAACACTGATTAGCACACTTATGATGGGTGTCCTCAGAGAGGCATGGCGCCGAGGACTGTGTGTCCTGAGGACTTCATACTATTGTAGAGTTTTGCTCTGCGTGTTGCCTTTACATCTTTCTGAAGTGGAAACTTCTAGTTTCTTTGGTAAGTCAGTTATATCAAATGATGTTTTGCTGGGGCACACAGGTGAAAGGGTGTCTTGCTAAAGCAAGCACGTGAAAGGGTGTCTTCCTGAAGCAGACACAGGCGAGAGGATGTTTGCATATAGCAGTCACACGAAAGGACACTTGATGAAGGAGTGTAAATATGACCTCACAGGCAGTGGAAGGCGAGCACTGAGCCTTGGTTTGGCTTGCTCCACATTGCTGTATCTCTCTAAGGATATGCATGTATTGGTTCACCTTACACAGCATTGTTGCGCTCAACTTGTGGTAATGCTGCCACTGACAGAAACTGGAAGTAGCTTCCATAGCCTTGCCTTAGGCAGTTGGCAATCCTAGAAGTTTCTCCAGCATTGAATGACAGCTGTCTGGTGCCTGCTTGCTGAAAGGACTGGACTGTAGTGGCCGGGTGTCTGCCCGCCTAGAGGATGGTCTGCAGCTGCTGAGTTCTATTTGGTGTTTGCTACAGGACAGAACTGCTGCCCGAGAAGATGCAGCTCGCCCCCAAAGAGCTATTGTTGAGCAGGTCCACTGCCCCCATATCCTAACAATTTTCTCTTCCATTACTTTGTTGCATGTAATTTTAAATCCCTACAGCCTTGTCACAGAACCCAGGACCCTCGACTATGCTACCAGCTCCCCGGAACCCGGGACCCTCGACTGTGCTAGCCCCTCCTGGCTTCCCTTTTGTCCCACACGGCTTAGCTCCAGGATCGGCCCTAAACCAGCTTCTCTTTCTGTCCACATTTGCTCCAAGATGGATCAAGCTACCAGCCTCCCGAGACCCTTGAATCCCAGGATAAAAGACACACACACCACTCCATTACATTTTCACTTGCCTCCTAAGCACAATGCTGGGCATGGATAGCTCCCTCCTGAAAGGGCAAGCCCTTACCAACTTATCTCCGTTTCTCCTTCTGCCCTAATCTTAGTGGCTTGTTCCACCTTGTCCCTGCCAAACATCTTTGGCCACCTGCCCGTAGCAGAGGCCACAGGGCCTAGCTGCCCCAGAGACCATACATGGTTGCTGTGTCATTTCCCTCCAAAGTGAGGTAGAAAAGCCCCTCTCTTTTCTTGCATCTCCCTTTTTCTCCTGGAACCTGGAAGTCCCACCTGTACCATCTGCCCAGCAATTGGCCCCCAGCCTTCTTTATTGACAGATGAAGACCAATTGGGGAAATGACATTAGCGACAGGCCCTCCCCTTATACTACCTCGGCTGGGTGGTGGGCTAAATATTAAACGTATGTTGTAAAAAAATTACGGCTAAAACCCTCTTATTCTAAAGATTGTATAAAACCTCTAAGGGGGGCGTCCAGGCCCTCACGGGCAGTATCATCAGCACTCACAATGATAGTGTTTGATCTTCAGGTCTTGCTGCTGGAGCAGATTAATGATCCAATCACCATCCTAGGAAAGAACTTAGAGATGTAGATTGTCAGCAATGATCTTCATACTTAGAAAGAATTTGGAAAAATAGTAAAGCTAGCTTAAAATGTTTTTGTCAGTGACTTTGACAAAGAAATTATTTTTTAAAAGATTTATTTATTTTATGTATATGAGTACACTGTAGCTGTACAAATGGTTGGGAGCCATCATGTGGTTGATAGGAATTGAACTCAGGACCTCTGTTCACTCCCGGCCCGCTTGCTCCGGCCCAAAGATTTATGTATTCATTATTTGTAAGTACACTATAGCTGTCTTCAGACACACCAGAAGAGGGCATCAGATCTCATTATGGATGGTTGTGAGCCACCATGTGGTTGATGGGATTGAACTCAGGACCTTTGAGACTGACTGCCTCTTCATTCCACACACCAATGCCATGGAACACACTCCTGCTCTTAGAAACATTGTCCTCTCAGCCTTGGCTGTTCCCCAGAGGCAGGAGCAGGAACCTGCCTCATATGTCTTTCCCTGTAGAGGCAGGAAGGTTAGCCACGAGCCCGGGCCAAGGCCACTTTCTCCGCAGCCCCAGGACAGCCTGTCCCATGGAGCTTCTACGCTAGTGTCAGAATGGTGGGAACAAACTCCTAACTCTAGACCCTGAGCAGAACCAAGATATTCTATGATAAAACCAAATTTACACAATATCTTTCCACAAATCCAGTCCTACAAAGGATAATACATGGAAAGCACCAATATAAGGAGGGCAACTACACCCTAGAAAAAGCAAGAGAGTAATCTTCTTTCAACAAACCCAAAAGAAGATAACCACCAAACATAAAAATAGCATCAAAAATAACAGGAAGCAACAATCACTATTCCTTAATATCTCTTAACATCAGTGAACTCAATTCCCCAATAAAAAGACATAGACTAAGAGACTGGATATGTAAACAGGACCCAGCATTTTGCTGCATACAGGAAATGCACCTCAATGTCAAAGAGAAACACTATTTCAGAGTAAAAGGCTGGAAAACAATTTTCCAAGCAAACGGTTCCAGGAAATGAGCTGGAGTAGCCATTCTAATATCAGAGAAAATTGACTTTCAACCAAAAGTCATCAAAAAAAAAAAGGGGGCACAGGACACTTCATACTCATCAAAGGAAAAATCTACCAAGAAAAACTCTCAATTCTGAATATCTATGCTCCAAATACAAGGGCACCCTCATTTGTAAAAGAAGCTTTATTAAAGCTCAAAGCACACATTGCACCTAACACAATAATTGTGGGTGACTTCAACACCCCACTCTCATCAATGGACAGATCAGGGAAACACAAACTAAATAGAGACACAGTAAAACAGAAATTTTGGAGCAAATGGATTTAACAGATATCTATAGAACATTTCATCCTAAATCAAAAGAATATACCTTCTTCTCAGCACCTCCTGGTACCTTCTCCAAAATTGACCATATAATTGGTCACAAAACAGATATAAGAAGATTTAACTAATCCCACACCTCCTGTCAGATCACTATGGAGTAATGGTGGTCTTTAACACCAACAAAAACAACAGAAAGCCCACATACACATGGAAGCTGAACAGTGCTCTACTCAATGATACCTTGGTCAAGGAAGAAATAAAGAAACAAATCAAAGACTTTTTAGAATTTAATGAAAATGAAGGCACACCATATCCAAATGTATGGGTTACAATGAAAGCAGTGCTAAGAAGAAAACTCATAGCTCTGAGTGCCTCCAAAAAGAAGCTAGAGAGAACATACACTAGCAGCTTAACAGCACACCTGAAAACACTAGAACAGGAAGAAGCTAATACACCCAAGAGGAGTAGACAGCAAGAAATCATCAAACTCAGAACAGAAATCAACCAAGTAGAAATAAAAAGAACTATACAAAGAATCAACAAAACCAGGAGCTGGTTCTTTGAGAAAATCAACAAGATAGATAAACCTCTAGCCAGACTAATCAAGGGGCACAGAGACAGTATCCAAACTAACAAAATCAGAAATGAAAAAGGATATATATAACAATAGAAAATGAGGAAATTCAAAAAATCACCAGACCCTACTACAAAAGCCTATACTCAACACAACTGGAAAATCTGGATGAAATGGACAATTTTCTGGACAGATACCAAATACCAAAGTTAAATCAGGATCAGATAGACCATCTAAACAGTCCCATAACCCCTAAGAAATAGAAGCAGTCATTGAAAGTCTCCCAACCAAAAAAAAAAAATCACAGGACCAGATGGTTTTACTGCAGAATTCTATCAGATCTTCAAAGAAGACCTAACACCGATACTCTTCAAGCTATTCCACAAAATAGAAACTGAAGGAACACTACCCAACTCGTTCTATGAAGCCACAATTTCACTTATACCAAAACCACAAAAAGATCCAACAAAGAGAACTTCAGACCAATTTCCCTCATGAATATCAATGCAAAAATACTAAATAAAATTCTTGCCAATCGAATCCAAGAACACATCAAAACGATCATTCACCTCGATCAAGTAGGCTTCATCCCAGGGATTCAGAGATGGTTCATATACAGAAATCCATCAATGTAATCCACTACATAAACAAACTCAAAGAAAAAAACCACATGGTCATTTCATTAGATACCAAAAAAAGCATTTGACAAAATTCAGCATCCTTTTATGCTAAAAGTCTTGGAAAGGTCAAGAATTCAAGGCTCATACCTAAACATAGTAAAATCAATATAAAGCAAACCAGTACACAACATCAAACTAAATGGAGAGAAACTTGAAGCAATCCCACTAAAATCAGGGACTAGATAAGGCTGCCCACTCTCTCTCTATTTATTCAATATAATACTTGAAGTTCTAGCTAGAGCAATTAGACAACAAAAGGAGGTCAAAGGGATACAAATTGGAAAGGAAGAAGTCAAAATATCACTATTTGAGGATGATATGATAGTATAAGTAAGTGACCCTAAAAATCCACCAGAGAACTCATAAACCTGATAAACAACTTCCGCAAAGTGGCTATATATAAAATTAACTCAAACAAATCAGTAACTTTTCTGTACTCAAAGAATAAACAGGCTGAGAAAGATATTAGGGATACAACACTGTTCACAATAGTCACAAATAATATAAAATACCTTGATATGAACTTCAAGTCTCTGAAGAAAGAAATTGAAGAAGACCTCAGAAGATGGAAAGATATCCCATGCTCGTGGATTGGCAAGATTAATACAGTAAAAATGGCCATCTTGCTGAAAGTAATCTACAGATTCAATGCAATCCCCATAAAAATTCCAACTGAATTCTTTATAGAGTTAGAAAAAGCAATTCTCAAATTCATCTGGAATAACAAAAAACCCAGGAAAACTAAAACTATTCTCAACAATAAAAGAATTTCTGGTGGGATTAGTATACCGGACCTCAAGCAGTACTACAGAGCAATAGTGTTAAAAACTGCATGGTACTAGTACAGGGACAGACAGGTAGATCAATGGAATAGAATTGAAGACCCAGAAATGAACCCACACATCTACGGTCACTTGGTCTTTGGCACACGCCTTTAATCCCAGCACTTGGGAGGCAGAGGCAGGCGGATTTCTGAGTTCGAGGCCAGCCTCATCTACAGAGTGAGTTCCAGGACATCCAGAGCTACACAGAGAAACTCTGTCTCAAAAACCCAAAGAGAGAGAGAGAGAGAGAGAGAGAGAGAGAGAGAGAGAGAGAGAGAGAGGGGGGGGGGGGTGCTTAGCAAACAGACTTTGCAGGTTATAGAATCATCACAAATTGATAAATCCATGCATGCACACAATCGAGTTCTGAGAATCAGGGCTAGTGGCATGCTGGAGCAGCCGTATCTGGAGCAGCTCCCTTAGTCTGGGAAAAGCAAAGGCCACTGTCACACGGGGCTTCCCTTACTAAACTCCTGAGTTGGGCTTTTCAGATATGTAGTACAGTGTCAGTGCTAGTTAGTCTGTGCTCGACTAACAGACCACGCATCACAAAGGCACAGTGAACTGCTAACTGAACTGAGGTGCGTCTTTAATGCTCCAGGCTTATCAAGGCCTCCTTAGCTAGGGCACTCAGATCCTCTAAGCTTTGACACTTGCAGACTTTACACATCTAGTATCTGATCAATGTATAAAGCTCAACTTTGTAGGTGTAAAGTGTAGCAGCAGCCCAGACCCTTATGAACTCTGTTAATCTTTCCATCACTTTTCTGACCTCAGGTCACTAAGGTGGTTTCCTGTTCTCAAGCTGCTGAACGTAAAGCATTTCACAGACTTCCTTCATAGTAAAGGATCATTTTATAGACAAAGAAACAGAGATCCTGAAATGTTTAAGGAATGTGCTAGTGCCCAACTCAAGGTGCACCTCTGACCTTCCTGCTTCTAAGAAAACCTCATGCACATGCATTTGTAAGAACTGTACCACCACATACAAGAGCTGTTACAATGAATGTCACTAAACACATGTGGTAAACAGAACAAACGCTAATTTGTGCTATTGCTAGTACACAGCCCTTTTAGGTTACTGCAGAATGTACTTAGTATCTACTCTTGCATTTAAGAGTAGCCAATATGCAGATGCTAATTCTGAGGGTATTTATCAATGAGGAAAATAAATTTCATATCAAATATAATTATATATTTAATTATATATAATGTTTTTAATCTCTAAATTATTTTATAAACCAATATAGTTATTTTAACATGGGCAAAAATGAATATACACAAAGATATCACTGTGTAAGTTGTTGACTGCTAGAAAACTAGTTTCGTACTCTCTCATTCCCAGAAGAAAAATGAGAGTGATGAACTACAATAAAATTATATGTGACTGATATGTAAACTGAGGTATAAATGAAGTCCACTGCTTGCTTTTTAATTTGGGTGCAAGTCAGTAAGGTTCTGGATTTCAGTTTCCTCACCTGTAAAGAGCTAACATCTGCATTCTTTAACCTCAAGAACTAACATCTGCATTCTTTACCTCAAGAGCTAACATCTGCACTCTTTACCTCGTTAGGACCACTCAAGACAACACTCAACACATGAGAGAAATTTGTGGGTGCAAAAGCACAGACAAATTCCAACTGACTAGTACAAATTCTTATGATTATTCCAATTGTTAAAATATGGAGCTAAGAAAACTGTAGTTAATCACAGAGGCAAGTTCATTGGGACAAATTCAATTCAGGAGGTAATCAACTTTTCAACTTTTGATGGCAAAGGTAAAAATTTATAAAGATATGCAAAGAAACACTCTGAACACACTGAAAGATACACACTTGGTTGTGTTGAAACTTTAAAATGAGCCTGCTAGATTTTACAGCAAAGGAACAGGTCCTTACTTTTTACTTGGAGAAAGCTGCTACTCACCTAAGGAAACAAGCGAGATGGGGACTTCTAAAGGAAATGGAATAAACTTCTACCACTCTGCTCGCCTGTGAACCAGACTTCCAAGAACCACATTAGTGTTTCTAGTAATCTAGCATACACTTAGAGACATGAGAGTGCTCATGAGTTAAGTCACAACCGCCTTGCATGAACACAAAACATACAATTCAGAGTTCTTATGACGCCTGAACATGTAACAGCCCTTTATGATCATTCTGTATTCCATAAGATAATGCAAATAAATGTTTCAGCCTACACGGCTGACAAATCCTTCCTGTGCAGCTGCCTCGCTCTCCACACTACTCTTCTCTGGGAGGTTTTTCTCTGTCTGTCGACAAAGCTAAGCTCAGAACCTTCCTCTTCAATTGTGTCTTCTGATGTGAGTCTTTCTTACAACAACAACAAAAAGAAGAAGAAGGATAAAAGAAAAGAAAAGAAGAAAAGAAAAGAAAAAGAAAAAGAAAAAGAAAAAGAAAAAGAAAAAGAAAAAGAAAAAGAAAAAGAAAAAGAAAAAGAAACAATCAATGAAGAAACCGGGAAGAGATGAGATGCAACTCAACATGTATAAAAATATTTTTCAAATTCAGAATAATTTAGTTAATAACTCTTGGTTGCCGCAGACCAAAACTCAGCCTCGGGACAACCAGGATTCTTTGGTCTAGGAAGGCACGGGTCCGGCGAAATGACACACAGACACTGAGGTGGTTTTTGGATCTGAGTGTATTATTCTGGGTATCCTCTGGTCCAGTCAAGTTAACATCTCAAATTAAGCATCACATTCATCTGTCAAACTTCAGTTTTCTTGAGCAGTACAGGGTGTTTGCCCATCATCGGGTTAGCCCGATGGCGCATGTGTCATCATGGCCCTGCTGATGTGTCATCGTGGCCCTGCTGTTACTCTAGCCCAGGAGCTGGGGAAAGACGGATCCCGCGCCTAGCCTCCTGGGAGATGAAGGTGGCATTGCAGAGCTTGGAGAGCCACCTGGCCCGTGCTGTCCTCCCAAGAGCAGCTCCGCTTAGTCCGCCCGCTGCATTCTTCTCTGTGCCATGCCTGGGACCGCCCTAGGCGCCCTGTGATAATCTCTGCCTGGAGCCCCTAGCCCCAGCCCGGTGAACTAACTGGGGAGTCTCTGTGAGTAATAAGTATGAACTGTATTCTGAATCACACCTGAATAAGCTAAGAATGTTGTTTTGGTCAAAGACTCCCTAGGTGGGGTCTGCAAGACAAAAGCAGTTCCTCACAAGCTTCCATTGAGGCAGCTCTGAGCTCTGCACCAACTCAAATGTAAATTCTTTCTAGTTTGTCCAACATCCACCTGTTCAGCAAGGGCATGTATAAGGTTCTTCAGATGTAAATATCTTCTAGTCTGGGCCTATTGTTTCAAATACACCTGTCCTGCAAGGGTGACTAAAAACCAAAAAGGAACCTGCAATTTTAGGGTTCCTGGAAATTCTACTGCCTGCTATTAATGCTTTTTATGTCATATTTGGAGCCATGCTTCATATATATTCTGTTGGGAGGTAAATATAATTACATAAACAATTGGAGCAAAGCGTTGCAGAATTTTCTGGCTAGTGGCTTACTACAAGATGGATTCTTTTACATCTTAATTTGCTTGTATTTTCTTAGTCCCGGCTATTAGGAAGGAGGAGAGTTTAGAAGTAAAGTAAATTGCCAAGTGAGATTTTCGGCTTCTGAATAGGGTGTTCCGGAAAGTCCCAGGAGACATTTCTCACCTCAGTCTGTAAAATTTTGTTTTACAGATCTCACTGGGGCCACTGCGGCACTTGGTTATTTCATCTGTATCTGGAAATGGCACAGATACATGTCCTGATCCTGTCACAAGAGGTAGAATTCCAGTGTTTGGTACAACGTTCCAGGATAGCGTCAAAGTGACATTCCTGTTTCCCTTGAGGCTATTTCCATCATCAAAGAAGAAATACTTTGTCTTCATATCTTTCAAAAGTAGCTTCGGATTATCACCTCTCAAAACAATTTTGTTGAATACTCTGCGATAAATAAATAATTCCTTAACATTCCAATCAAATATATTCTCTAGATCAGCTGTTATATCAAATGTGCCGAATCCCAGGTCACTTCTTTCTCTAGGGCCCGTGAAGTCTTCTACATTTCTTAGCATGATCCGTGAGATGTGCAGCCACACCGGGGCGCTCCTGTCTTTGAAGGCGGTGGTGGTGAAGCAGCAGAAGGTAGGCTCCAGTTCCACGGCCCAAGAATCTCATTCTTTACATCACCAAAATAGTAATAGCTTGAGACAACAATTTGATATTTCTAGAGAATGTGCAAGTCAAATTGTAAAGACTTGTTCTCAATGTCCTCAATTTCTTCCCGTACCACATAATGGTGTTAATCCTTGAGGACTCATACCTAAGTAATTATGGCAAATGCATGCTACTCATATTTCTTTCTTTTTTTAAAAAAAGATTTATTTACTTATTATATGTAAGTACACTGTAGCTGTCTTCAGGCACTCCAGTAGAAGGCATCAAATCTCGTTACAAATGGTTGTGAAACACCATGAGGTTGCTGGGATTTGAACTCAGGACCTTCAGAGGGGAAGTCAGTGCTCTTAATCGCTGAGCCATCTCTCCAGCCCCGTTACTCATATTTATGATTTTGGAAAATTAAAATATATACATATGACTATTGACATAGTAGGCTTTCTAGTTGCATCTGCTTTAACAGGAGAAGCAACTAAAACTGTAATTAGTCATTGCCTATCTTGTTTCTTTATGCTGGGTGATCCAAATCAGATTAAGGCAGATACTGGAACTGGCTATTGCAGTCAAACATTTGAGACTTCCTGTCAACAATTTAATATTACCCATACAACTGGGACTTCTAATAATCCTCTGAGACAAGAAATTGTGGAACAGGCCCATGGAACTTTAAAACAGTATCTTCATAAAATAAAAAAGGAGGAATTATATCCCCATATGCCATAAATGTATCTAAATCATGTTCTTTTTATTTTAAAATTTTCTAATTTTTAAAATTTGGATGCTAAGGAACTCTCTGCTGAGTGTCTATGTCACCCTACAACTAGGCATGAAATGGAAGGATCCACTTACTGGGGCATGGCATGGTCCCAATCAAGTATTAATATTGGGAAGATGGCATGTTTGTGGGTTTTTTCTGCAGGATGCTGAAGGAGCGTGGTGGCTTCCAGAATGATTGGTGAGACACGCTGATACTGGGACTGTGAGCTTGCTGAGTGCCCTGACAATGGTGACTGAGAAGCTGTGCTGGACATGTGTCCCTGACCCACCTTTGCTTGCATATATCCCAGATTGGTCAGGCTGCCGTGTCTCGAGATTTTAGACCTTGTGGGACAGAGAACATGGAGACTGTGGAAACTATCTTAGAAAAATTAATCAAATAGATAAGTTGTTATAATGATTCTCCTCTTTACTTTAATGTGACCAGTTATTCTGGCTCAATCTTGGACTGGTCTAGAAATCAATCCAATATTGGCAAAAAGGAAATGACGGTCTTCATTTGGAGGGTTGGTTCTGGACATTTTCAGAGACATATTTGAAATTGGCAGCTGCCTTGTATGAAGTTACATTTGCAGTGGATAAAACTGGGACAGGATCTGGATTTCGAACAAATGTTAGTGCATGTGTTTAAGCTCCTAATCTTTTATTAATTGATCATGTTAATATTTTATTTCTTCTATGGTATTTAATATAAGTTTTATTGATTACACACTTTCTAATTATGTTAGTGTGTTGAAATCTAGCATGTGTCTTATGGTGGTCTATCAACCAACTTTTGTTTTATTGCCTGTGAGTATTACAGGACCTTGGTATTCTGAAAAAACTTGCACATATTGGAAGAAGTGAGTCCAGCTTTAAGTAGAAGCAGGAGGGTAGTAGGCTTGATTACTGGTATAGGAACTTTGATTACATTAATGGCTAGCACCACTGATTCTGCAATTGTTTTGACACAAGAAGTTAGGACAGCTACTTTTGTTAATCATTTAGCAAAAATATTACTAATACTCTGAATATTTAAGAGGATTTAGATAGGCATTTGGAATTGATGCTCTTTATGATACTATTCAAATTATTGGAGAGGAGATTCAGAGTTTAAGAGCATGAAGCCATCTCAAGTTTCATGCTAAATACCAATGGATTTGTGTCACTTGTAAAATGTATAATGATATTCACAATAATTGAGAAAAAGTTCAAAGACACTTGCAGGGTATTTGACATAATTCTAACACCTCTCTTGGTGTTTCACCTTTTACATACCGAGATTATGAATTTAAGGAATGTTGCTCCACTGAGTTTTGATGCTATAGATACTGCTGATAAAATTATTAATGGCTTAAGGTCATGCTTAAGGTCAAGCTTTAAGAACGGTTTCTATATTGCCGAGCAGCAGTGGTGCACACCTTTAATCCCAGCACTTGGAAGGCAGAGGCAGGTGGGTTTCTGATTTAGAGGCCAGCCTGGTCTACAGGGTGAGTTCCAGGACAGCCAGGGCTACACAGAGAAATCCTGTCTTGAACCCCCCTCCCCCCCAAAAAAAGAATGGCTTATGTGGCTTGGTCATGTTAACCCTTCTGGTTCTGGGAATTCTTTTATTCCTACCCATTGCAATGAAACTTACCTTTAACAACATCAACATGTCGGTGGCCAAAATACATGGCTTGAAACTAAAAATGGATCAACAGAAAGAGTCATTAAGTCAACAGGCTGGCAGTCAGTGACTGGTAAGTTCTGAACAGAGCCTTAACAACCTGAGACAGAAACACATTGCTTTTGATAATGCATATTCCATGATGGGTAAGGAAGAACAACCTAAGACAGATGCAGTCTTGTTTATGAAATAAAAAGAGGGAGATGTGGAGAGCTCTTGGAGCTGCTTCTGGAAACTGGCAGGAATTTGACGTTGAGCTAGGACATGGAAGTAGGCTCGAGAGCTTAATAACTCCCTGACAACCACGGACTTTGTTTATTGCCTTGTTTGTTCCTTGACTATTTTTGTTTATTCTGTTGTTTGTTTCTTGACTTAGAACTGACCTTATTCTTTGCATGTTCTTAGAATGGAGCAGATTGGAGAAAAATAAATCTGCTTCAGCCTCAGAACTGGCTGGAGATGTGTTATAATGTTGTCTGATTGTCTTTGTCTTTTCAATCCTCCCTCCCTCCCTTGAGACCCTGTTGACTGACTGAGCTGGCTCGGTCAACTATGCTTGTTAAGGGTATATACCCAAGAGTGGTATAGCTGCATCTTGAGGTATATTGATTCCCAATGTTTTGAGGAAACTCCATTTTGATTTCCATAATGACTGTACAAGTGTGTCCTCCCACCAGCAGTGGAGGAGTGTTCTTCTTGCTCACCATCCTCCCCAGCATGAGCTGTCTCTTGTGTTATTGATTTCACCCATCCTGACAGGTGTAAGATGGAATCTCAAAGTAGTTTTGATCTGCATTTCAGTAATGGCTAAGGATGCCAAACACTTCTTTAGGTGTTTTCGGCCACATCAGATTCCTATGTTGATAATTCTGTTTAGATTTGTACCCCAGTTTAAAAAGTGGGTTATACTTCTTTGTTAGTGTCTAGTTTCTTGAGTTCTTTGTATATTTTTGGTATCAGCCCTCTGTCAGAAGTAGAGTTGGTGAAGCTCTTTTCTCATTCTGTAGGCGGCCATTTCTGTCCCGTTGTTGGTGTCCTTTTGTCCTGTTGTTGGTGTCATTTTGTCCTGTTGATAGTGATCTTTGCCTTACAGAAGCTTTGCGGTTTCATGAGTTTCATAAATTCAACAATTTATTGATTTTTATCTTAATTCCTGTGCTATTGGTGTTCTGTTCAGGAAGTTGTTTCCTGCTTCATTCATTCAAGGCTGTTCTCCACTTTCTCTTCTCTCAGGTTTAGTGTATTCAGTTTTACATTGAGGTCTTTGATCTACTAGGACTTGAGTTTTGTTCAAGGTGACCAATATGGATGTATTTGCATTCTTCTACATGCCAACATCCAGTTATACCAGCACCATTTGTTGGGTCCTCTCCCTTTTCCATTGTATGCTTTTGGCTTCTTTGTTAAAAAAAAAAAAAAGAATCAAGTGTCCATTGGTGTATGGGTTTATTTCTGGGCCTTTGATTCTATTCCATTGATCTACTGTCTGTCTCTGTACCAATATCGTGCAGTTTTTATTACGATTGCTCTGTATTACAACTTAAAGTCAGGGATGGTGATTCCTCCAGAAGTTCTTTTATTGTTCAGTATCCTGTTAGCTATCCTGGGTTTTTTTCTCTATATGAGCTTGAGAATTGTCCTTTCAGGGTCCACAAAGAATTGTGTTGGAATTTTGATGGGAATTGCATTGAATCTGTAGATTGCTTTTAGTAAGATGGCCATTTTTGCTATGTTAATTCTACCAATCCATGAGCATGAGAAATCTTTTCATTTTTTGACATCTTCTTCAGTTTCTTCCTTCAGGAACTTGAAGTTTTTGTCTTACAAGGCTTTCACTTGCTTAGTAAGAGTGACACCAAGATGGTTTATATTGTTTGCAGCTATTGCAAAGGGTGTTGTTTCCCTAATGTCTTTTTCAGTCCTTTTCTCATTGGTTTATAGGCAGAGTACTGGTGTTTTTTTGTTTTTTTTTTTAAGTTAATCTTGTTTCCAGCCACTTCGATGAAGGTGTTTATCAGCTGTAGCAGCTCTTTGGTAGTATTTGGGGATCGCTTATGAATATTGTCATATCATCTGCAAACAATGGTTCGCTGGCTTCTTCCTTTGCAGCTCGTGTCCCCTGATCTCCTCCAGTCACTTAGGCATATCACCACATGCACCTTTGACCCTTGAGCTGGGCCTGTCCCTGTCTTCTCTCAGCCGAGAACAGACACAGGACGGCTGTGTCTCCTGGGGTTAGATGAGTAGGAGGTAGCAGATCAGTGTGACAGGAGCCTCTGTGCCGCACGAAGAGAACGGCTCACCCACGTGAATGCTCCTCGCACCATGCTCGCCCACGACAAAGCAAATCTTCCCACACCCACCCACAGCTGGACTCTCCACACCGGACCTAGAAGGAAAGCTTACACATTGTCTTTCAGGAAGAGAGAGATGCTCACCATGTATTACTCGCCTGAAGCATGAGTCTTGTCCTTTCTGAAAGTCCCTCTGTGACCCACATGACTGACCTATGCCATTGTCTGACAGAAAACCTGCTTGGGAGAGGGCCACAGAGACCTGCAGAGTGGTCTGTGGCTTCTGCATACTCCTGGAGCATCTATGGCTGCGCACACAGGAACAAACCATTGCCCAGCCCTATCTCCTCCTTCCCTCAGATGGGCCATGGCAGGCATCTTTCCTAGGACTTATGGACCTGCTATAAATCATCTTGTTGGGGTCCTTTGCTCTACTGTATAGTCCAAGGGCTGGCCTTGGCAACTTTGTTTCCTTGGGTATTCTACAGCAAATATCAGCTAGGAGCCACAGCTGGTGGCGCCCTCTAGTGTCTCAGCTCTTGGGTAGCTTTAGGTAGGACCCTAAAGTCCTTCCAGCATTATAGCTTTGTGCAGCTTATAAAGTAAGGACTCTGAGCTCCCAGGCCAGGGGCGTCTCGGGCCCGTGGTTCCATAGCCTTGGCAGCTCTTGGGAACGTTTCTGGTGCCCACAGACTCAGGTAACTCTTCTCTGACTCTACAGCTTTCAGCTTCAGCCCACCATCCTACCTTGACTTCCATCTCTTCTCTTATTTCTGACTAGGATGAGCCCTTAAATAGTTCAGGGCCTCCTGTTAACTATGGCCACTATCACAGCTGTGGCCATCAGAGAAGGAAGCTGCTGCTGCCACTGCTGCCACTGCTGCTGCTGCTGCCGCCGCCGCCGCCGCCGCTGCCGCCGCCGCCGCCGCCGCCGCCGCCGCCGCCGCCACCGCTGGCCACCTCCCACCAGCATGGCTGCTTTGCAGGTGTCTATGCAGCCAGAGGCTCTGATGCTTTTGTAGCTTGGCCTGCCCAATGCTCCGCAGCAGTCACAGTCAACTGTGAAGCAGCTGGCTGCTCTGCCACTTGTGCAGTTTCGTCAGCCCCACTGCGTCTGGTGCCGCTGATGTTCCATTGCCTCTCACTTCTCTTTTTTGTGTGACTGAGCTCGATCAACCCTCACTGACTATAGGCAAGACACCGTGGTGGCGTATGCCTGAAATGCCAGAAGCTGGGGAGTGGAGGCAAGATGGCCAAGAATTCAAGGTCATCTTGGCTACATGAAACCTTGTCTCAAACAAACTTACAAACAACAACAAAAGTCACATTCAAGAGAAAGTTTTTACTCTGCCATATGCTGCAATACCAGAGTAGGCAGCAAAGGATGTTCTGTCAGACGGCTATCCCGCCAGTGATCCGGGTGCTTTGGGGTGCTTCATTCCAGTCATAGCAAAGTTGTTATGCAAATGAAGGTTTGTGTCTGTACCAATCACAGCACTGTTTCTTTTCTATGACCCACAGGAGTCCATCTGCTAGGCCACAAGGTACATGGACTCACCGGGAGTACTCCAAGGCTTGTGGCAGGAAAAAGTCCAGCACAAACAGTCCTGGGTTAGACTAAAGCTTAGACTAGAACCGGCAAGGGCTCAACAGCCTGTGTGGAGTAATGTAAGTGGCTGGACTGAGAGTTCTTTTGCTCAAAGCAGCTGGGGAAGCAGAGGAGAGTTCAACAGCACTGGAATTATACTTCCCTGTCCTAACATTTTTGTAGGAAAATGATCCCCAGTAAGGATGATTAGATGTCCAACAGCCTATCATTGATATTAACTGTGTGGTTTTAACAACACTCAAGTGATTTTAACAACACTTGAGAACTTGCCTGGTACCTGGAGACTGTTGAGTTCCCACCCTTTATCTCAGAACCACATCAGTCTGGGCAGACCGATGGCAGAACTACCCACGTAGGGAAGTGGCAACCAGCAGGTGTCTGCCCACTGGATTGCTGGGGTGTTGAGCTCTTCCGGCCCTGGCCGCCAAGCTCAACCTTATTCAGGCAGAGGAATAGTCTTTCTTTCAGTGCCACCAACGCACCAGTGTCTGGAGGCAGTGGGAGCCAGAGACCTGTGACCCACCTGGTGGAGCTGTGCAGACATTTCCAGAACACATTTCACCACCACCTCCCACGGCAAGTCTCCAGCTGGGACAGGAACACATCTGACCCTGTGTCTGTGTTCCTGAACCACTGTACCCTCAAACTCCAGAACATTGCTCTCAGGACCCCTCAGCTCAGGGGCTGACGCCATGAGTACCCCTCACTCAGGGTCTTTTCTGGAGTTTTGTAGCCACACTCCTTCAGGGATCCTCCACGGATGGTGATTGGCTCTGCTGCCAGCTTGAACTGCAAACCAAGACGATGGTTTGTAAGGAGGCAAAGGCCTCAAACAGAAAACCACTGAGGTCAGGACTCCAACACTGGGGGCAGGGGGGGGGCTGAGCTTAGACACACAGAGCAAGGACTCAGAGTCTCCCACGTAGTCTCAGCAGCCTGGCCTGGGTCCAGGGACCTGATGGCCAAATCCTGTTGTTCCCAACTTCCCCTGTCACTTTCTGACCCAGCGACACATCAATTCAAGTGGGTTCTGTGGCTCTAGACCAGCGAAATGGGGGTTTTGGCTGCCTTCCAACAGGGCACAGGATGTGTGTGGACAGGTTGACAACCGCAGAGCAGAAAGGGGCATAAGGGAGATGCCAGCCAAGGTGTCTACCAGCGAGCATGGTACTGCTACTAGTGCTGGGCCTGGCGCTGAGCCTGGCCACCGCACAGATCAACCTGCAGACTGCTGCACGGAGAAACTTCAACCTGGACAGGGTGGGCCGAGCCTCCTAGGGTTAGGCCAGGCTTTGTGAAGAGCACCTGTCCCACTTTACTGGGTGGGGGGGGCCTGACCTGGAAAAGAGTGTCTGGGCCATGAGCGTCCCTCACATTCCCAGCCATGGTGGCAACCATAGGGTGCAGAAGGAGCTTTGGGAGAAATGGGACAGATGGGGGCTAAACTGGCAGAAGGAGGTCCCAGCTTAGAGTTAGTGTTTAGGGACTCGCCCACGAGTGAGGCCATAGTGCCAAGCAGCCCCTGGGGTGGTACAGGACCCCCACCACTCAGCCTTTCCTTCCAGATTTCTGGGATGTGGCACCTTGATTGCATAGCCTCGAATAACATGACACGCATTGAAGAAAATGGAGACCTGAGGCTCTTCATCCGGAACATCAAGCCCTTAAGTAACGGCAGCCTACAGTTTGACTTCCATCTCATGTGCGTATCGCCCCTAAACTGAAACTCGGGGAGAATATGTTCCCATTCCCCACCGAAAGTTCATCCACTCACACATCTGCACACTTGGGCCAGTGTGTGGACTTCACCAGCTCTTCCCTGAGGATGATGAGATCAGGGGATGCCTGACCTGTTGCTCTGTTCTGTGCTCCCCCAGGGAGTTAAGCTGACAGGCCCCTTCTGGAGTGGTCACAGAAGCCAAGATAGGGGGAAAGGGCGGGTGCTTACTCTGAGCCTCTCCCCTCATGGTCCTCCAGGATACAAGGAGAATGTGTGGCTGTGACCATGGTCTGTGAGAAGACTAAGAATAATGGGGAGTTCTCCATTGCCTGTGAGTGGGACCCTGTTCTTTCTGATCTGATTGCCAGGAGTCTTTTCTGCTGAGGCCCTGCCCATGAACCTAGGTCCTCAAGAGCCCTCAGCCTGGCCCTCTCTCTGGACATTGCTAGCTTGGAACCACCACACAGCCAGAGTACTGTGCTGAGGCTTGTGGAGGCCGCACACAAAGGCACAGACAGGACTATGATGCTTTGCTATCTACACGTCCACACCAGGGTCTCCTGAGCTAGCACTGGGCATCCAAACTCTCACTCCTTCCAATGCTTGCCTTAACAGAGCAAGCATTGGAAGGAGTCCGTAAGTCATATAAGTCACATGGCACTTGTTGCGGAAGTGAGGGGCTGTCCCAGTGCCAGGGCAGAGGGTGTGCTAAGCTACATCTCTGTGCAGATGAGGGGGAGAACAAGGTGCTGCTCTTGGAGACTGACTACAGACACTATATCATCTTCTACATGCAGAACATCAAGAACGGGACCAAGACCCACGCGCTGGCACTCTATGGTAACCCAACCCTATCTGCTTGGGAATCCCAGCCACTGGGAGGGCATCTTCCATGGGCCCTAGACACATTATGGCATGGTGCCTAGGGACTGCTCCCACAACAAAAAAGCCAAATTTGTCCCCAGGGCGCTTCCCAGAGCTTAACAACAATTACAAGAAAGAATTCATAAACACCTGTAAACTGTATGGGCTGGGCCCACAAAATATCATCGACATGGCAAAGAAAGGTAGGGCTCCCTTCGCTAACTCAGAAAGGCCCTGAGAAGGCAGCTTACAGCCTGGTGTGCCTTGCACAGATGCCTTAAGGACTGGGGTTGGAGGTCAGGGAGAGGCTCAGCAAACCATCTGACATCACCTTGTCTCCCCAGATTTTTGCTTTTTATAGGCCTTAGAGGAGCCAGCCAGGCCTTCTGGTATGTGAATTTTAGTTTGGGTGTAAGACAAGCAGCTCTGGGGTTCTGGGAACGGGGCACGATAGCCCAGAACCAGTGTGGGAAGCTGGGGGCGGGGTGCGGGGGTCCATCTCAGAGTGACCATGGGCTGCAAGTCTCAAAGCTCTGATCATCCATGGGTTGTCCTGCTGAAGCAAAGGAACACCCAGCTCTTTGTGCTCCCAGAATCTGGGCTGCAGCAGGGCCTTTCTCAGTGTGTCTGAGAAGAGTGGGAAATTCTGTGAAACGACCCTGGATGCTGTGTGCAGTACACTACGGAGCTGGGGTTATTGTCTTGCAGCTTTGCACCCCAGAGACCTGAGGTCCAGGCACTGTGGAGCCAGCACTGGGCGTCCTCTTTCTGATGCTGGCCTGTGGTCGTATCTCTGGACTCCAGACCTCTGTCTTCACATGGCCTTCCGTGTCTGCATTTCCTCCTCTGCCATCAGATGTAAGCCACCCAGGCATCCAAACGATCTTACCTCGTGTATGAGGACTTTTGCCAAATAAAGTTCCCCCTTTGGTTCCAGAATGACAACAAGTATGTATTTAGCACTTGGCACTTTGAGATCCTTTCTTGGGAACAGGACTCCATGGAAGTAAAGATGACCCACAGAGCAGCCAAGAGACTAGCCCCGGAGTCACCTCTTAAAGGACCCTGCACACAGGCCCATGAGGTTCTGTGGAGACAGGATCTGATAGTCTTCAGTTGAGGGGCTGAGCATCTGACCACCTCTGGGACCAGTGTGATAGCAACCCAGCTGGGGTCTGTCCCATGCACTGTTGAACACACAGGGTGGAAGTTGCAGTGTTTTGTGGGCTGGGAGTGACCCTCCTGGACTGCAGCAGAGAGATGCGAACACTGTATCCACACAAGCAGTCTGTCTGTGCAGGTGTTCTCATTGGCTTTGTTCATGACTACAGTCTGTAGCAGGTGACACATCCCAGCAAGCCAGGGCCTCCGGCCTTGGCTCAGCATATAAAGGTGTGATGGCAAAATTGTAGAAAAGGGGCTGGATTGGAGGAACAGAGTCAGGAAGTGAGTGTGGTTCCTGAGGGCAACACAGTGATCCCAGCTGTGCTGTCTCAGAAGGACAGAAAGAGTGCAGATACAGCCCTACACAAGTAACAAAATGCTCAGCACCAAACACACATTCTAACACGCAAACACACTCACATACACAGACACACATGAACATGCACACGCTCATGTGCTCAAATATACATGTGTTCATTCATATGCACATGTGTGCAATGCATGCTTATATACAGGATCACTCACACATATACACATAAACATGCCCATGTGCTCACATACATACACTCACATATACACATGCACACACGACCTGTGCAAGCACACTCACACAGACACATGCCCACGCACCCATGCACACACATAGGAGCCTAGTGGCCTACTTCAAGATGTTTCTTAGTAGGCAGTCTCTCCCTGGAGAACTCCAACTGTGGGCCAGCAGGGCCAGGTGGGTCTGAGTCGCCTTCTGAGGCCTGGCCCACTGGCAGAATGGCCAGGTAGAAGTTACCTGGCACTCCCAGGCAGCCCGGCCTCTGGATCATTTGGTGCAGCCTGCTGACCCACAGCACAGACAGACGTGCAGGAAGCCACTCACGTGTCGTTTTCTTGTACCTTCAGCTGTAAGGGTCCATGATTCCCTGAAGAATGATATGCCAAACTCAAATAGTAAGCAAAAGCAAAGACTGTTTTATTCTGCAGAAGTCCAGCATGCTAGGGTCTCCCATTACCAAGATGGAGACACACCAGTGAGTTCACAGGCCTGATTTAAAGGGGGATTCCAGGGGTGGGAGGTGACCTCTATCTTAAGCATTGCCTCTATCTCTAGGGACATTCCAGAACCATTGCTGGGGTGTGGGGGCTGGAAACTCTTGCTGGGGAGTCTGGAAACTGCTGCTGACCCATTGTCCTTGCCTCAGACCAGGTGAGGGGGCAGCTTCTGAGGCCTGGACTTGCCCAGTTCTTGAAAACAAAGATTTAGGTCTAGTCTCTTGAACTGCCAATTTGAAGCCTGTTGCAGAGTCAGCCTAGCCTGTCCCACAGCAAAGTCAGACTAAGGAAGAGAGGGTTTATTCTGGGTCACATGGGCAAGGCTCCTTGTGGTGGTGAGGGAGCAACAGCAGGGGCCTGAGGCAGCTGTCACTCAGGAGGCAGAGAGAGGTAGATGTTGCTGCTCATCAATGTCACTCACCTTTTATTCTGTCTGGGACCCAGCCCATGGAATGCTGCTACAGAGATGTACTTCTGTCTCAGTGAGCTAGAAACTCCCGCACAGGCCTTCTCGATGGTTGTTTCCAAGATTAGAGATCCTGTCCGATTGACAGTAGCAATCACTACACTTGGGAATCAGAGTAATGGCTGTCCTGAAGAATGGCAGGAAGTGGCTGATCAGCACATGCAGCGCTCTGAGAGACCTCTGTCCTCTCCTAGAGTGCTGCATGAAGGAGATGGGCCCAAGTGTCCCCACTGTCTTCTGCACAGTCTAGGCTCTTGTCCCACAGCTCGCCCCACACCCCCCAAAGATAAGGAAACAGGACAAGAATAGATAAATGTTGCCCCACACCACTGGACTCCTAAGTGTCACTGAGGTAGAAGGCCCTTGAATTGTGTGTTGTGTGTGTGTTTCCCATCCTCTGAGGAACATATGTGGTACCAAGTCCAAAGTAGCTGCTTCCTGCTCACAGTCAGCATAATGTCATCAATGTAGTGCACCAATGGGATAGTTCCTAGAAGAGACAAATGATCAAGATCCCTTCTAAGTTATGACACAGGGCAGGAGAGTTAATAAATTCTTGAGATAAAATTGTAAAGGTACAGTGTTGGCCTTGCCAACTCAAAAGTAAATTGCTTCTGGTGGGTCTTGCTGAGCCAAGGGCATTTGCTAGATCAATAGCTGTGTATCCTGTACCAGGCTGTAGGACACATGGGCTGTGCTGTCAGACAGGCAGAAGAACTGGTAAGGTGGGGTGCGATCACACCCGGAGACTCTCAGAGATCTTAGATGGCAGAATTGGAGCTGCGCCCCCCCATCCTCTCTGCCTGCTCTGGAACTGGTAACAAAGACCCCAAACTGAGGGGACCACAGGGAGTGAGTCATATAATGCAGCACCTGGAACTCCTCTCCATGTTTACGAAGCATCTCAGTCAGCCTTAGCATTTAGCCAAGGACCTGCCCTTCCTGGATATTCCTGTGCCCTTCCCCCAAATTTTATAATCCTGGGTTCACCCAAAAATAAATTGTACTCATTCACAACTACCCCCAGTAAAGAAATATGAACAAGCTAAGGTCGGCTCAGAGACCTGCTTCATTAAAGATGGCCCTGGGGAAGGTCTTCCCCTAAAGAAGCCCAACATTAAGCCCCGGGCACTCCCTCCCTCCCTCCCTCCCTCTCAGCTCTGCTCTCCGCCTGCAGTGATGTTCTTGTGCCCCAAAGGGAGACTCTTCCTCTCTCCAGGTCAGTTCACAGGCACTGCCCGAGGACCCAAAGAGGCAGCCTTGGAACTAAAGCGTTCATCCTAGGCCTGCCTTCCCCTCCAGGCTGGCATGTAGCTGCATTCTCACACCATGAAAGGGAAACGTGGGCTGCAGACTCCGTGTAAGCGACAGATCCCAGGACCCACAACAAACCCGAGATCCACACCAGGAGATGTGATAATTGGCTCAAGTACAGACACCATATCCAGTAAAGCAGCTGCAATCAGAGACACTACTTAATTGAATTTTTGATAGTCAACTGTCGTTCTTCATGATCCATCTGTCTTCTGCACTAGCCAGATAGGAGAGTTAAAGGGAGATATGGTGGGAACCACCACCCCTGCGTTTTTCAAGTCCTTGATGGTGGCACTAATTTCTGCAGTTCTCCCAGGGATGCAATACTGTTTTTTGATTCACTATTTTCCCTGGCAATGGCAACTCTAAAGACTTCCATCTAGCCTTTCCAACCATAACAGTCCTCACTCCACAGGTCAGGGAGCCAATGTGAGGATCCTGCCAACTTCTATATCTATCTATCTCCATTTTACATTCTGGGACTGGGGAAATAACCACAGGATGAATTCAGGGACCCACTATACCTATTGTGAGTCAGACCAGCCAAAACTCCACTAATCACCTGGCGTCCATAAGCCCCTACTTTAACTGGAGGCCACAATGTCTCTTGGGAGACAATTCACAACCAGAATCCAGTAGACTCTGGAGAGTCTGATGGTTTCCTTTCTCCCCAGTGTACAGTTACCCTTGACAAAGGTCATACATAGGTCTCTCTGGGAAAGGACTGGAAAAAGGCTAACAATAAAACTTTTAGTTACTTTATCAAGGTCCCTCCTCAGGGGAATCTTGACGTCCCTACATTGAAGGGATTCTGGGTCTGCAAACTGGCTCAAGTCAGGAAATTGGTTTAGTCTCGAAATTGCTTCATGGGCCAAGATTTCCTTTGCCATGATCCAATGTGGCCTTTATTTGTCCTAATATTTTTTCACGTATACATACCAAACAAAACTTCAATAAGGCTTCTCATCTATTTTGTGCCTGGAAACACCATGACTGATGAGTGACGCCACCTCCGAGTTCACTTTGTCTTGACCTGACCACTACGGGTCGACTATTACTCACGGTCAGACATTGTTTAGTCTGTGCTGCCCATTATGACATCTACAATCAGCTCGCCTTTCACGGTTCACTACTGCCCTCTGGCCCGTTACCTTTGGCCCAATTAAACCTACAGCATTTAATTCATTCAGCTGAGCAGCAGCATCTCCAGCCCTACAGTCTGGCACAAGACAAAAGACAACAAAGCTCTTCACATGTGCTGGTATTCCTCTCGACAGTTTGCATCTCATAGGATTCACGAATGGCATGTCTTCTGGGCCTTCCCATTGTGGAGGATATAGTTTTACACAGTGTACCTGCTCTGGCATTGCAATTTCCCGGAGCCTTAAAATTTCTTCATCAACACTAAACCAAGGGATATCAGGCATCAACAGTTCCTTATCAGTAGGCCATCCTATGACAATTGCTTCAACCAACTATTCAAACAAACCTTTGACACCTCTTTTTTTTAAAAAAAAAAAAACTGTGAGAGCTTCCATATTAAACCTAGAATCTCCCTCAAAGGGCCCACGTTAATAAACTCTGACTGATCCCGATTATGTTTCTTCCACAGTGACAATGTTGTCTCTGATGCCTCCATTTTGGCACCTTAGATGAACTTTGACTTGCTGAATAAAGTATCAGTAACTGTAAGGGAGCCCAAGAAAAACAGTTTGGGGGGGGGGGGAACAACTCAAGGCCTTGGGCTCTTTCTAACAGTCAGTCAGCCTGACTTCCCTATTGTTGCTAATCGGGAATTTTGTAAGTGTTTGCTTAGCCTGTAGCTGTATGAAGGAAACCTTAAGGACTTTCCAGCCAGGATATGGTTTTCTTGCTTCAATATGACCCTGAGGAAGGCTCACCTCTGTATTTGGGTCCCAAGTACCAAGATGTAGTTACCAGGTGGCTGCAATAAAGACTTACACTGATCTCATAGACTGTTTCCGAGTGGTCTTCTCTGGTGGGAGCCCCACAACATTGCTATAAGAGGGACCCAGGCCTTAGCACAACTGACTCCATGATGGGAGACCATTCAGGCTGTAAAACAGCACACAGACAGCACCACCTGCCAAAGGAAAGCAAAGACCTAATCCATCAAAGTCCATAGTTCTGGGAAAGTCTTTTCATGTAGTGTTTCTACAGCTCTATAGAGTTTCTACAGCTCTGCTTCTGACTAACTGTTCTTGTCAACTGAAGTGTGTCAACGCAAGACAAGGTTATGCTTAAACACTCACGCCGAGAAAGGCTCAGCACACTGGGATCCCAAACACTCAGTGTAATTGCTGGCTGGCTAATAAAGACTTTCCATTGGCTTAAACCCACGTCCAGGCAGTCTTCTCTAGTGAACATCCCACAACAATCATCCTTAAAATCCATTCCCTGGCTGGAGAGATAGCTCATAGTTAAGAGCACTGTTCTTCCAGAGGTCCTGAGTTCAAATCCCAGCAACTACACGGTGGCTCACAACCATCTGTAACAAAGCCTGATGCCCTCTTCTGGTGTGTTTGAAGGCAGCTACAGTGTACTTACATATAATAAATAAATAAATCTTAAAAAATTAAAATAAGATAAAATCCATTCCCACACATATTCCCCAGACTCCTGCTTGAATTAGCAAACTCATTAAGCTCCTTAGTGTAGCGCACTTCCTCATGGACTACGCTTCCTACCGCCCCTCTAGGAGCTTAACCTGAAGTCTGATTACAGGTCTAGAGGCAACTATTGGTGGGCCCTGAGGGACATCAGTATGGGCGTGCCCGGCATTTCCTTCAGAGAAAGTCGCTGCTGGTTTTGCAGACAACAAAGGATGAATCTCAGTCAAAGGTGAAAAGGGCGACATTTCAGAGGGTGGGGGTGTGAGTACACCTTCTTCTGAGGGCGGAGCAACTGCTTCCTCAGGTGAGATAAACCCTTGAGAAGGGGGGGGGCAGGATTCAGAGTTCTCAGCTTCAGTAGGTCCTCCCACACATCCTACCCAAGTAACTGGATCCCATGCTTTACAAACCATCGCCTTTGCGTTAACCACCAACACCCTTCAAGGCTGGGCCTTGAATTTCCACTGTAATTTAGCAAATTTTACAATGAGTACGTCTGTTTGGCTTTGACTCCGAGGCTGCTGGAGGGAAGATTCTCTTCCAGGGCACTAGGAAACCTTTAGACTACCGGTGTGCATCTGGAGCTGGTTAGTTTTACCAGTGAGTTCACTGTTGTCCTTCCTATATTCTGAGCTGCTACAAGTTGGTGAATTTTATTATGCAGTTCATCCTTTCCCTTAATCAGTTTATCAAGAGGTGTTAGGAGTAACCAGTCAGCAGTATCATTTTCCCACAAACTGTCAAAAGTTTATATACAGTCACCAAGTCACCATTGCCCTTCACGATTGTCAAGTCAGGAGAATCAAGTGCATCGGTCTCCTTAAGTTTGTAACCAGTTCACACCATAGGCTTTCAGTGCTCTCCAGGCTTCATGGAGAGCCTTCAGGAACTGAAGAGCCTTCAGGAACTGAAGAGACTTCAGGAACTGTAGGTGTTGGCAAATCAGAAAGCCTGTTCCAGGCACTTAAAAATCCATCCTTATACTACTGTTGGTCTAGAAACATTTCTAGTAGCAAAATCTGTTTTAGTCTGGGTTCTCTAGAGGAACGTGTATATGAAATTAATTGGAATGTCTTACAGGCTGTGGTCCAGCTAGCCCAAGTATGCAGTAGTCACTCAGCTACAGGCTGGAGGTCTCAGCTGGACTCTGAACTGTGCTAGAACACCACAACGTGCAAGCTGCCAGTGAAAGATTAGATTTAGTACAAACTCTAGCGACACCTACTAGTTAATAAGATAATTTCAAAGTACAACTTTAAAAAGAGTTCAACTAGAATTACCTTACAATGGGTGAACAATGCCAGTCCCAGAAAACATGATTATTAAATAACAGTGCAAGGTCTGGGATGCCTCCCTACGCTCACTGAGGACAAAGGCCCCAACACCAACACTAGTTAATCTGCATTGCCCTTGGTTACCCACCGTAACTACATGGTAAGATGCTATTGCTGAAAACACTACATCCATTGGCTACAGGAGATAGAGAAGCTCATCTCAAAATGGTCACGAAGCTTCCTACTGGATAGTTTTTATGGTGCTTGAATACATCATGCAGGATGGTGAGAGAGAGAAAAATATCAGTGGCTTTATCCAGTGCTGGATTTGCATGTTACAATATTGACCTTCCAGACAGATATTACAATACTGACCTTCCAGACAGATGTGTCACTTGGTGTAACAGTGGTATTACTATTATGGGATAAGTAATAAATTTCTGGTTTGACTGGATGTCTGTTCTACAGGAGAGGATTTCAGGCATGGCACCATAACCCTGGTAAATAGCTCATAACTGGGGAGCATGTGCCACAGGGGGACCTGCTCTTGTTCCTTCCTCAATGATCACAGTGTCCAATTGCCTTCAAAATATTACTGGTTATCCCGTAGAGCTAGCCTGCTCTGCACATGGGTTAGACAGGCCTTTTTTTTTTTAACTGAACAGAGGTGAATGCAAAAATGTATAATTGGTCAAAGTACTGAGAACAAGAAATTTAGTGTTCTCTGGGCAGTGGTGGCACACGC
The DNA here is from genome assembly GCF_947179515.1 of Apodemus sylvaticus. Lineage (NCBI taxonomy): Eukaryota > Metazoa > Chordata > Mammalia > Rodentia > Muridae > Apodemus > Apodemus sylvaticus. The sequence goes on from NC_067476.1 coordinate 4,713,827, forward strand.
CTGTGATCCCAGCACTTGGGAGGCAGAGGCAGGCGGATTTCTGAGTTTGAGGCCAGCCTGGTCTACAGAGTGAGTTCCAGGACAGCCAGGACTATACAGAGAAACCCTGTCTCGAAAATCAAGAAAAAGAAAGAAAGAAAGAAAGAAAGAAAGAAAGAAAGAAAGAAAGAAAGAAAGAAAGAAAGAAAGAAAGAAGGAAGGAAAGAAAAAGAAAAGAAAAAAATTAAGTGTTCAATCGTATAAAGGACGACATTATCAAATCCCTTCATGCCAACACTCAGGGTCATCTCTGAAGAGCTGGAGGATTGGCGGAGGGGCTGTGAGATTCTCTTCCCACCCATGACAAGGCTACTGCTCTTACCATTGCACAGAAATTACAGATCTCTGCATAAGATCAACCCGGGCAAAATCCTGTCATAGACAGGGCAAGGTGCTCTTCAGACCTGGATCCTTAGTGAGGAGCTCTGAAACATGCATAGCTTCTGGGAGAGGGAAAACCGTAGGTACGGCTACTAGTGGGTTTCCCATCCTCCATTAGATGGGCCACATTCGTGTGCTTACAGGCAGACCTAATGGAACCTAACAGCTTCTCAAAAGAAAGAAAGAAACAAAGGATGGGAGGGCATGTTGGGGGAGACAAGGGGAACTGGAGGCAGACGTGTGGGAAGGTATCATATTTCATTATATCCATCTATGGAATCCTCGAGAATAAACGAATCATAATTAATAAAATAAAACTTCTTAGGAGATGAAGGAGCCTTCAGCCCCATAGGAGGAACTACGATATGAACCAACCTGTACCCCCAGAGCTCCCAGGGACTAAACCACCAACCAAAGAGTACACACGGAGGGACCCATGGTTCCAGCTGCGTGTGTAGCAGGGATGGCCTGGTTGGACCTCAAAGGAAGGAGAGGCCCTTGGTCATGAGAAGGTTTAATGCCCCAGTATAGGGGAATACCAGGACAGGGAAGCAGGAGTGGGTGGGTTGGTGAGCAGGGAGAGGGGAGGGTGGGATAGGGGGTTTTCGGAGGGGAAACCAGAAAAGGGGATAGCATTTGAAATGTAAATAAAGAAAATATCTAATAAAAAATAAAGTAAAACCTCCTAACAGGTGGATGGAGCAGTGGTTCAGATGGTAAGGACACTGACTGTAGATCCTAAGGACCCTGGTTCAAATCACAGCCACTGGTTCAAATCACAGCCATCTGAACTGTAATTTGGGGGCTGGAGTTTGGAAGCTTGGGGCTCAGCAGTCAAGAGCACTGACTGCTCTTCCAGAAGTCCTAGGTTCAAATCCCAGCAACCACATGGTGGCTCACAACCATCGGTAAAAGAGATCTGATGCCCTCTTCTGGAGTGTCTGAAGACAGCTATAGTGTACTTACATATAATAATAATAAAAATCTTTAAAAAATAAAAAAGAATAAATTTAGTAATCAAAGAGAAAGCAAGCTTCCTCCTTCTGTGTCCTTTATATAGGCTGCCAACAGAAAATAGGGCCTAGATTAAAGGTGCATCTTCTCACCTCTGGATTAAAAGTGCATTTTCCCATCAGGTGATGGTGGTGCATGCCTTTAATCCCAACATTTGGGAGGTAAAAGCAGGAGGATCTCTATTCCAGGCCAGTCTGTCTGGTCTATAGAGCTAGTTCTAGGATAGCCAGGGCTACACAAAGAAACCCTGTCTCAGAAAAACAAACAAACAAACAAACAAAAGGTTTTCCCACCTCAAATGATTTAAGAAAAAAAATCCCTCAGCTGGGTGGTGGTGGTACACACCTTTCGTCCCAGCACTGGGGATGCAGAATCAGGTGTGAATTCAAGGATAGCCTGGTCTATAGAGTAAGTTCTAGGACAACCAGAACTATACAAAGAAGCCCTGTCTTGAAAAACAACAACAGGGAGGGGGGATCTGGGAAAGGGGAAATCATTTGGAATGTAAACAATGAATATAGAAAATAAAAATATTTAAAAAGAAAAACAACAACAAAAGAAACAAACAAAACGAAAGATCCCTGTAGGTGTTTTACTTAATTCCAGGTGTAGTCAAGGGAACAACCAAGAAAAGCTATCACAGGCAGCATCCTTGGACTAGTAAATCCCAACTCTCCCCAGAACCAGGAACAGCGAGATGTTGCCCCTTCTGCTGATGCTGGGCCAGGGTTGTTCTGTGGCACAGGAAAGGCCCCTGGGCAGCTGGAGGTGGAGCTCTTAGAGGGGAGCAGGCCGTCTCCGCAGGGGCTGGAAGGGCAGGCCCAGTACAGGCGGGTGAGGGAGGCGGTGCAGCAGGAGTCTTACCTGGGTGGTCAACACGAAAGAGAAGAGGCAAGGATGGAGAACACCTCGCTAGCCCCAGCTGGCAGCCCCCGGACGGAGCTGTCTCAGCCTGGAGCTGTGTGCTCTTGCCTGGGTATGCCCAGCAGGGATGACTCCCTAGGTACTGTGATGCCTGGGTGGCCATCTTAGGTAGTGATAGACGCCAAGGCCCTGGTGGACCAGAGCCAAGATTTCAGGCACCCCAGGCCAGGCCAGCAGCTTGAGCTCTTAACTTGGCCTGCACATTGGCTGCAGGAGAACCCCCAAATGCAGCCAGCAAGATGTGGGGTGCAGCATTTGCTGTGTTCTTAGAAAGAACTCTTTTTTTTTTTTTTTTTTTTTTTTTCAGACACAAAGGCTGGTGGCCTATGTGATGAAGTCAGGAGAGTTTGGAACCCAGAACCCTTGTCTTTTCCTGTGTATTCACACCGGCCACCCAAGGGACCAAGGATAGCCTGCTAGATTTTTTAGCCAGTAAATAGCCCAGCCTGAAATCCAGGACCACCAGCCTGGCCAGCACCTTGGGTTCCCCTGGTCACAGACTGGGCAGGAGCAGAAGTCAACATGGCTATAGCAGGAGGTGAGAAGCAGGACCTGCAGCTCTGAGAGCTGCCACAAGGTGGCACTAGCCTCCAACAGTTTGCTCTCACTAGGCCTGGCAGACACCTGAGTTTTATCTAATCTCTAGGACCTGCTTCCTCGTGCCAAGGCCCAAGCCATGTGCCAGTCTCTCAGCCACACCTGTCCTCTGTGCAGTTATTCTAGTCTCTGCCCTACCTTCGTGGCCCAACATCACACCAGAACAGAGGCGTGTCATTATCACATCTGTGGAAACCCACAGGAAGTGTAAAACTTACAACAGCCATGGGTGACAATGACATCTGTAGGCTTAGATTGTAAAACCTACTTTTAATAAGGGTTTTCAAATGCTTCCAGCCCCATTCTAGCCCATTGTCGAAAGGCAGGGGAGAGAAGGTAGTAAATGGGACAAGGGGGTGTGGACCTGAATAGAAGCAGTTCCTTGAGGCAATTCTGATCTCTGTTTGTCAGGATACCAGCTGTCCAGCTCAGTAGTGTCAGGATGCCAAACAGGAATCCTCAGTGGTGGCGTGATCCAGCAGAAACAGCCAGGCCTCCTCTGAATCAGCGCCAGTCAGCACATGTGACCAGGACCAGCCAGGAGAAGTTCTCTGCTGTGCCTCTCTCAACAAAGATCATGGAAGACCAAGAAAGCATTGGAAAGCTAGCTATGCACTATTAGAAGGTGTGGCCTTGTTGGAGGAAGTGTGTCACTATGAGGATGGGCTTGGAGATCTTCCTCCTAGATGCCTGAGCATGCCCAGTCTGCTCCTGGCTTCCTTTGGATCTAAGATGTAGAAGCCTCAGCTCTCCCTGCACCCTGCCTGCCTGGATGCTGCCACGCTTCTGCCTTGATGACAGTGGACTGAACCTCTGAACCTGTAAGCCAGCCCCAATTAAATGAAGTCTTTTATAAAACTTGCATTGATCATAGTGTCTGTTCACAGCAGTAAAACCCTAAGACAATGGATGCAGCCTGGAGACATGATTACACCAAGCACAAAACACGAATTCAGAAAAAGTAAAAGTTAAAAGTGAGAGTTAGCTGGGAGATAGCTCGGTTGGCAACCATTGGGTTAGCTTTCTCCAGGCCCAGGGCTCGATTCCCAATGTTACATAAACTGGGTGTGGTGCGGGTACCTCAGCTCAGCCCTGGAGAGAGGGGATACAGAACGGTCAGCAAAGGTCCTACAGCGTGAGCTTGAGGCCACCCTTGAATAAGAAGATACTTTCACAAAGAAAATGCAAGCATTGAAGCCAAAGCAAGGAGAAAGTCGGGGAGGACAGGAGGGTCTGGCAATGAGACAGATGCACTCAACCAAGGCCTGGGATCAGCAGAGCATGCCTATAGGACGTTTACGTACATGTCGAAAAGTCCAGTGTTTAGGCACACAAGTTATATAAACCTGTGAGGAGCAGCGAGGTAGCACCTATGAGCTCCCCTGGGGAGGACGAGTGTGATCAGGAGCAGTGGAAATTGCTAGACCACACTTGACAGCAGACAACTTCAGCAAGTACCTGAGTGAGCAGGCTGCGCTGTGGAGACGGAGGGCCCTGGGCAGAGCTGAAGCCTCACTTTCACACAGCAGCTGCAGCGTCAAGTGTGTGTGACTGCCACCTGCAGGCTGTGGTGCTCAGCTCAGGCCACACATGCTGAGCAGTTGCCTAGGACACAAGTGTGTGTGTGTGTGTGTGTGTGTGTGTGTGCTCGCATGCATACATACATACATACATACATACATACATACACACACACATACACACACACACACACACAAGGGTGGGGAGAGAGGGATGGGGAGAAGAGGGAAACCCCCCTGGTGCTATTCAGAATAAGACAAGAGCCACCTCAGGCCTGTCAGTCTAGGAGACAGTCCTGCTTCTGATCAAGTGCTGCAGGGTGGCACAAGATGAGGTCATGTCAGGAAGAGCCCAGGCTAGAGTTTGGGGACCAGGGCTTCGAGAGACAACTGCAGGGCCACTGGAACAATCACCTGTCTCCAGGATGAGCTCATGAGGATGTGGACTGGACCCCAGTGACCTCCCTCCTGCCTCAGGAACAGGTACCCCTTACTGACCACCAGCACTCCCTAACTGTTGCAGTCATCCTTAAAGCTCCTGACTGCTGATTCTCTCTGTCTCCCTCACTGTGATTTCCACAAAGCATGGAGGTAGGTGGAGTGAAGCAAACCCAAGGACCACGCACACCGTGGCTCGAGGAACAGGATTGGCAATGCCATTTCTGCTCCAGCTCCAAGGCTGGCTAGTTCTAGGCTAGACAGTGTCTGTTCCAGTGGCCCTGCAGTTGTCTCTCGAAGTCCTGACCCAAGAGTCCTGAACGCAGAAGGCCAGGGCACCAATGTCACTGCCCACACTTAGAGCTGGCCTCACTAGGCAGGGAGAGGCAAACCAGGGCCACCTACCAGGAAACACCGAGGGGGGCAACAGGCAGGACTTGATGGCTGGCCACATCACCTGACTGCCACATCTGTAAAACCCAGAAAGAATCCAGAGAGCTACCACCCTGGAAGCCACTCGGAGTGTCATCCCCTGAGACTCTGTGACTGCTAACCTTCAGAGGACAGCCTTTAGGCGGGAATGTCACTTGAGAGGCCCCTGGACCATTCATCAAGCAGCCCCAGGGTCACACCTGGCTGGCTGAAAGTTGTGGGGGGACCTGCAGAGCATGGGGAGCACTAGGCAAGCACACGGAGGGGGACGCCTGAAGGCAGGGACAACTGGGGCCCAGGAACCAGGATGCAGCAATTATATTTCTCTATCTACGGTTTCAGATGCCTGCCAAGAACAACAGCCAAGAGAAGACACGGTACGGAAGCACAGCCCAGAATGCACGCATACACACACATGTGCATATACCCATGTGTACCTGTGAGACACGCACATGCCTGCACACACACACCCCTGCATGCACATGCCCCACAATGCACACACACACCTCTATAGCCTCACTATTCTGCCAAAGGACACCCTCAGAGCTTCCAAAATCCAGATGTCTGTTCCTGTGGGGATCCCCCAATTGTCAGGAACACAGGCAAACCTGTTCTCCCCCATCCCTCCTTTCTGAGCTCCGGATATGAATTTAGCATTACACACAAAGGGGACATGGGCCTCATGGAAGCAGGGGTGGAGGGTTTCACAGAACTGTGTGGCCTTGCTGGAGAGGTTTGGAGTAGAATGAGGCACACTTCCAACTGCCCTAACTCCCCTTCCCACAACCGCCCTTGAAGCCCATGACTGCAAAGACCCCACAGAAGGCCCTGATACTCTTGAGCACTTCCATGGTTCAGCACCCCCCCACACACACACACACACAAAGCACACAGGCTTTCTTCAAACCTGTGCTGAGGCTCACAGATGGAGAAGTCCTAACCCCTCCCCAAGCCTCTCTCATAGTCTCTAGGCACTGACGAGCTCTCAAAATGGGCTGAAGTCACACTCACAGGCACTGCTGCTCCAAACCATTGGGGGTTCCAAAGGAATCCAGCAGCCTGAAGGTTTCCAGAGGGCACCTCACTCGGGGGTCTGAAGGGTGATCATGAACAGTACCTTTGAATGATTCCTGGCCCCCTGCAAAGTATGAGGGGAGCTAGTGTGGCCCCCTCCCACCTCGCTGGGATTCCCACCCTGAGACACCATTCTGAGGAAACCCCACAGAGAAGGCAGCACTGCAGTGTGCCCTTCATGCCAGCAGACTCCATGTCCCCAAGCTTTGGGGGTACGGTAGTTGCAGAGCATTGGGAGATGACAGTGGTAATGATGAAATGTGCCTGTGAACACCCCAGAACCCAGCTTCCAGGCAGCTGGGCCCTTTTCCTCCAGCAGCTGTCCTTGTGGTGGTCCTCACGCAGAGGGAGGGGCTGATTCTCAGGGATTGTGGCCAGGTTCACACTCTGGGGCCTGGGAGGATTCAAGTGAGAGATTCTAGGGTCCTGCAGGAGGAAATGGATCCTGGAACAGTGTTGGAGCAGACCACACAGGCTGGGGCCCACAACCATCAGCCTCAGAGTGTCTGAGGTAGCTACTCACAGCCTCCTAAACCCAGCTAGACAGGACCTACGGCAACCTCAGCTAGTCAGACTAATAGTTTGGGGGAGGGGGCAAAGTGTGGCCACACAAGGAACCACACCCACACCCACAGAGCCCAACAGAAGTAGACACCATGGCCAAACATCTGAGTCCTTTTCCTATGCCATGAGGGGTAGGGTCTGAAGTCCCCAACTCTCCTACATTGAAGTACTACTGAGAGAAAGCTGACCTCGGTCCCAGGACCCTGGGGGTTGTGCCCCTGCTGTCCCAAGCCCTGTGGTCTCTCAACACCTGATCAGGCAGGGTCTGTGACCTCGTATTGCTTCCTCCCACAAGCCAGGCTGGGCCTCAGGCTCATTCTTAGCACTGGCTGAGGAAGGAGAGACCACCCGAATCCTGGCACTCCTGGGGGAATTTCTTCCACCCCGGAAGTTAGGTTCTCTGACTCTCCCTCTCAGGTGCCACAGGTGAGGTCACACCTGACAGCAGAGACACCTAGGATTTAAGAGGTCCAGGGAAGAAGCTGCAGAGATGGCTGACCACAGTCAGCCTATCTGCTGGGAAGGGTAAGAGCAAGACAGCTTCTAAATCTTCCACGACCTGCTTCTAGGTTGGCAAAACCAGAAAAAGCAACAGGCCAAGGGTCACATGCTTGTGAATTGTGGGACGTGTCCCAGGACAGGGGAGCAGTCACACAGAAGGGTAGGTCTAAATGTTGTGCCTCTGAAGACCTCAACACCTATCCTTCTGTAGCCTATGTACACATACCAATGTATGCATACCCTAACACCCATGCATGTATGCATACACATACACAACATTCATGGGCATGCAAATGCCACAGACACAAACGCATACACATCTATCATGAGTGCACAAATACATGTGCCTGCCTGCCTTGAAAATGCACGCATACAGATGTGATAGTTTTCTAGAAGACGTGTGAATCCAGACAGCTGGAATTGATGGATAAACTCAAGTGTCAGACAATGGAAGTGAGGCTACAACTCCTGTGCTCAAGGAATCTGGTGTGGGTATGCCACACTGGCAGCCAGAAATCTGGAGGCCACGCCCTCCTCTGAACAAGGTGTTCAGCCCTGTAGACCACGAGACCTGGGTGGTGAGGACAGCTCTGCTCAGCACCCACCTGGGCAGTGGCCAGCACTCAGGCTCTTGGTCCACCACGGGCCTCCTCCCTTAGCTGCTGGGGTTGTGTGATGATCTCAACGCTCACAATCCCACGCCACCTGCTCCTGAGCTCCTGTCTGCAGTGATTCGTGGGAGTTAATGAAACATTCCACTGGCTGTGGGGGCAACCTGGTGGGAGCTCTGATCTCACATTCAAGGTTCTTAGATGAATCGGGATGTGCTACTCTGGCCCCAGGGATTCATGGGGAAGGGGTCCCAGGGGCCTGGAGTGTCTCCAGATGTTGACAACAGGACAAGCCCTCAGCCTGCCCAGGAGGGCAGGAGAAAAACAAATACCAATCTTCAGCCTGCCCACGGCTGCTCAGTGTGGAGGGGTGTGGGCCAGACCCAGAGGGTCCTCAACAACCCATGTACAGCAAGTACAGGGGTGACGGGCAGTAATAGGGGACCAAACCTTCCCTTAGGACATGCTGCTCTGAGGGAGAGGACAATGGGGTCCCCCAGAAAGGCCCCACCCAACTCCTGAGCCCAGGGAGGAGGAAGACACTGGGAACAAGGCACAGAAGTGGGTTATTGAGGGATCCCACCAAGCCCAGAACCTCTCCGCAGAGACCCAGGCAGCTGCGTGTGCTCTGAATGGAGTTGGGGCAATATACCCAATGAATTGGATTAATTACTCAAAAGCCAGGGAAATTTTGCTTCTGCCAGAAAAACCACTTTCCTCTTTATTACAAACTCCACTCAGCCCTGCCAGCCTCCCTCAAATTAGGTTGCAGCTGCAAACCAAACCCAAAATACAACTCCCAGGCAAGGGACGCAACACCCCTTCCTCCCTCCCCCCTCTCCTCCACAAACCAAACTATGGGGCAAGGACTAAGCTCTCAGGGGAAGAAGTCAGGGAAGATGGTGTCTGCTTCATCCTTCAGGGCCAGGCCAGGGCTGCCAAAATCCAAGCCCCACAGCTCTGCGGGGACAGCCTGGAGCTCCTGGGAGCAAGTCTCGGGGTCTCCGATGAAGCTTGGCTCTGCCCCGTCCATTGGGCTGCTCCTGGCAAGGGCTGGGCCTCCTCTGCCCTCCACTGACCCTGGAAGGAGAGGAAACATCAGAAAAGCAGGCACGGACCCCAGACACGGGAGGGCCTCGCGTGCTGCGACCACCGTGTCCATCCTAGGTGCCCATTGCCCATCTCTGAGGGAATGTGAACCCCATCTCTCTCCTCCCAGTGAAGTAGGATGACGCCAACTCTGGTAGCCCTGCTCTCATGCCTTAGGAGATGCTTTCCATGCCAGAACCACAGTAGTTTACTCAACACCGGATCATAGAGATTGAGGAGATGCACAACACATGCCTTGTCCTGGTGTTGACCCAGGACTGTTACTGAAAACGGCCTGGACTTACAGAGTCATGTCCACGTATCACGTACGCATGTCATCGCACGTGGTCAGACTTTACCTCAGTCCCTGCCATCATCCTGATCATCACCAGATGGGGGGTGTGGAGGAGGAGGATTTGGGGACCTTGGGTCAGAGAGCAAGCTGGGGTTGGGTACAGTCTCCTGGTCCTGTCTGGTTGGACACAGGCCCAGAGCCAGGGCCCAGTGGGGAAAGGCAGCCCTGGGCTCACAGCCCCACTCACCCAACCACCAATCAGGGTTGGTGGTCAGCAGAAAGGATCCATCCACCACTTCGGACCCTGCCCCTGTGGTGTACCTGGAGATGAGAAGACCCCCGAGTGGCCACAAGTGCACCTTGTCACTAGAAACGCAACAGAAACCCAGCCCGACCCTGCAAAGGCCCTTCAGATTCCACGGAGGCTCACTCCAACAGGACCAAGTGGAGAAAGCATAGCTGAAGGGCACAGGCCAGCGCCTCAGGGCTCTGCTGAGCAGAGATCCATATCAGCTCCTCCAGCCACAGCCTCACCCTCCCTTGCCTCCCACACCCCAGCTGGTGTGTGCTCCCCAAACACAAAATTATTCCACCATCAGCCCAAACAAAAGACAATTAGGAGACAAAAATGTTTTAGAAACACGTATCAGAAAGCCACATGGTGAGTCTGGTTTGGGCCAGCAGCCTGGGCCTCCTCTCAGTGTGGGGTAGAAGTCAGGAATCAGAAGCTTCCAGAAGTGGAGGAAAGCACAGACCAGCGCTAGGCTGAAGGCAGGCCAGTGACACACAGACTCAGAAGCACCCACCTGGCATCAGGCACAGATGCCAAGACCAAGTTGGCCTCCTCAGCCAGCATGCCTGGAGATTCAGTGTCCCTGGCCAGGGATCCCACCTGGTGTGACCCACCAGAAACAAAGTCGCTCGGCTCGGGCGTGGCTGCCTGCCATGGGTGAGGAAGCCAGGGTGAGAGCCCAGGACCCAAGCTGGAAGACTCTGACAGGGAGAAGACAGGTTAGCCCACACGGTTCAGGCCAAAGACTGTCCTACAGTGTGTGTATCTGAAAGCCAGAAGTACTGGACAGCAGGTGACCGAGCAGGGAGGTGTCCAAAACCAGGTGTCAACTCTGGGTCAGGGCAGGTCCCTGGAAAGCGGTTGGTCGCTCAGCCTTGGGTCACCCACACGGGATCCAATCAGAAGTCCCCCTCAGCACTGCTCCTGACCTTGAGCTCCTCCCTCCCTCAGACCAGCTGCCTATGCCCACATCACCCATGTACGTGGCTGCTCAGAACCCCTGCTGGCCAGCTGAGCCTTGCAGACATGGCAACTACAAATGATGGGAGACCAAACATCCAAGGAAGGCAGACTGGCATGAGAGGCAGCCCACCTGGTTCCTCCCTGGTACCTCCTGACCAGGGCCTGGCACCGAAGAACAAGATGCCACCCAGGCACTGGAGGTACAACTGGAAATGCTGCAGGCCTCACAGCCACCCCAATTTCAGCACAAGCAGAGGCGAGACAGCCCCCTGTTCTAGGCTCTGGGCATGGCAGGAGAGGCAGCCTTTCCGCGACAGCAACAGTCATTTCAGGGTCATAGGTCACCTGGCTCACTAAATGACAATGTTCTCTGGCATTTACCAGGGCAGGAGGAAGGTCTCTCCAGCAGCTCTACCACTCTGTCAGTAGCTTGGCTCTGGTCTGTATCCAGCATCCCACAGCATGGGGGGTCCTGAACCCTGAAAAAGTATAAGATGTGGCAGAGTTCAGAGCTCCAGAGAGCAGAAGAGCCAAGTGGAGGGAGCCAACCCCCTCTCCATCTTCACAGTGCCCCAAGTCTGCTGACAAGATCACCCTGTATAATGTACTGTCACCCCAAGCTCTCAAGGGACCATCTAGAGCCTTCTGAGCAGGGACGGCGATGTCACAGATGTGTGCAGTTAATGTCATGCTCAGAGCGAGCCCGGGACCCAAGGATGGGCGGGCCTCAGGGACACCAACCGAGCTGCAGCAGCAGCAGCAGCAGGCGCTTGTGCTATCCCGGAGTCTGGCTTGCTGTCCGCAATCTGATTCGCCAGGGTTACCTGCAGGACATCACCCTGCCACATGTGCCACATCTCCTGGGGAGGCTGGGGGACCTGAAGTTTAAAAACACACAAACCAGCCAGAAACTCAGGGTCGCACGTGCACTGAAGCTTCACTCCTCACACACAGCCCCTCCCCACTGAGTCAGACTGTATCCACCCAGGCACCACAAGTGTACATGGGAATCAGGCAGTAAGTAGTCTTGCGCTCACAGGGTACAAGTCTCAGTGTGAGCGTTCTTGGCCAGAACTGGACACATGGAGACCCTGAAACTCCCACACACTGTCATCACATAGGGGCATCCCGTTCCCCTCTAAGGAGAATCCCAAGTGGTATGGTTTGAATGTATCATGAGGGTGCAGAATGTGTGGCCGCCTTGGGCTGAAGGCTGGGGTCCAAAACGACAGAGCATGATGCTGTTAAACAAGGATATCCCATAATAGACACGCTTCAGAGGCCTGACAAGGCCCGCCTGCTTACGACTCACAGAGAGAGGCCCCCAGCTAGGTTCCACGCTGTGGGCCAGCTGAAGGAAATACACGGACATCTCCAGGACAGAAGCCATGTCCTCCCGCCGGCCATCAAACTGAGGCAGAAGAGCCCGCAATCTCTCACAGCTCAAGGAGATACGCCTCCTGCTTCCGGACAAGCAAAACGAAAATCTTACCCTCACCAGAGAGCAAAAGAACCTCTCGAACCCACGGCTGAGCAGCCTCAGCCCTGCAGCAGCCTGTCCCGTTGGAACCCAGGAGACACCGCAACTCTGGGCTGACAGCACAACCCTGAGGCGACTCTACTCTGGTTTGTGAAAGGGTGAATCCAAGTCAAGTCGCAGTAACACCCGACCTACCCCACAAAGCTGAACTGACTTGGGGATCTGGTTTTAACCCTGGTTGGTCCAGATGGCTGTAAGCTAACTATGCCACAGACTGAAACTCCTCCAGCCCAGTGGCACACCGCCCGCCCACGCTGCGTGCCCACGTGGGCGGCTGCCCACACCTGCGTTCTCTCTCGCTGACCACGTTTCTCCGAAGACAGGGGCCCCAGTCTGCAGCAGGCACCGGAGCTCTGCAGAGGGCTGAGCTTTGTGAGGGAGTCTGCAAGCTGTCCTGAGTCTCCGGCTGAGGAGTCCTGCTACAGAGAAAAGAGCCAAGAACACCTAGGAACCCCACAAAAGGCACCAGTGCCCCACATGGAGAACTAGGGCATTTGGGGTGGATGTCTGGAAGAAGTAAGACCGGCCTGGGTCATCCAGGAACACCACCTGGCCAGCTCGTGACCCCTCCCCACCCCCTCCCTCCACGCCAAGATGGGGAGCTCTGCCTAATTGTGCCAGGTAAGGTGACGATGTAAGTCACCCCTGGGCAAAGGCCTTGGAACTTGACCCTCTCAGAGCCCGTCAACCCAAATTTTACCTGCATCCCGCAATGCTGGAGACTCCGTAATCCTCAGTGGCCCTTTCGTGGCCACCGGACGCCATTGGCACCAAGTTGGAGGGGAGCAACAAGCCGGAAGCCACAGATAGCCCCTAGCTCTGCCCTCCAGCGCGCCCTCCCACGCACGCTCTGCCTATCCCAAGGAGCCCTGCATCTAACCAGCACCCTGCTGCCCACTCTTATGCAAGCATCCCTCCAACCCCACCCCCCCACGCCGGCCCACTTCGTGCTAGACTTGCCCCGCCCCTTCTCGTGTTTGACTCGCTGCTTCACGTGCAGGCCTGCAGACCACGTGACCTGATTACAGCCCACGTGATAGCTTGCAGCTCTGTTTCTGGCCCCTTTGCCAGAAAGTAACAACATGGTTCCACTCGACAGGTCTCCAGCAGACTTCTAGGGGTGTGGCCAACAGGGCGCCCAGGCCTCCGCTTTCTCTTTTTGCCAAGCATTTGCTCCTCCTTACCCAAGGTGGCTCGGCCTACAGCTCTTTGGAGCAGACTACAGGACTCTTTGGAGTCCAGCCCTGCTCTCGAGAAGCTCACAGCCTAGTTGGGAGAATGTGAATGACACCTATGGGACCCTGGCCAGTCTCAGGAGGACGATAACAGGTATGCTCCGCAGATCGTTCCTTCTAGCAGGTGTTCTTCCCAAGGACACAGTTATCACCCACCCTACCGGATCACCAGAGCCAGGCAGCACCTGGCCTCCCCGGTCAGTCGGAGCTGCAGTCATTTGAGCCACATGAGCCCCAGGTCCTGCTCCAGCAGCGGAAGTGTTGACCACCTGCGTTCCTGGTCTGAGCCCGTACATGGTTTGGAGACTCCCCATCTGGGAGCCCTCCAAAGCTCAGTCCTAGCTGTCAGGAGCCCCTTAGCAAATACTCCTTGAGTAACAGGAGGAAGGAAGGGAAAACAGGCAGGGGCCGGAAGGGCCATGTAGTGGTAAGAGATGGGTGTTGGGATGCAGGGACTTCTCCGGGGATAGTTGATGTAGATCACCACACCTCTCCTGGGCACCTGCAGAGGAAAGGACATGCAGTGGGACCTCTTGCCTCTGCTTCCAGTAGGGTGGAGTCGTGGGGGAAGGGCCTGGGATGAGCTGGAGAAAGGTAACACTTTTCTGGACGTTGTAAGTGGAATGGCCTCGCCCCTCTCTTCAACCCTGCTCTGCTCAGGCCCAGAACAAAGCATCGGCTAACCCAGGCAGGGTGAGAGCCAGGGGCATGCCAACATGGGCTCACAGGGTCGGGCTGCCGTGCTAGTGGGGCAAAGCCTTGGACTAAGGAAAGGTACGAACTCTGGAATGAGGTGTGGAGAAAGATCTAGGGCGGGGGTTACTCTTTGTACTGGAGCCTGGGGCTAAGGCCCGCCATCCCCCAGCCGGATGAGGCAGCTACAGTACTGAGGGCTCCCACTTCGGGCAGAGACGCATGGTTGCTGGTTTAGTGAGGGCTTGAGATGGAAACAGGAGTGCTTAGGGACACTGGGTTCTGAAAGCACTGTGGGGTCTGGGCTTTCCTTGGGGAAGGAGAGAGGAGGACTGACCCAGCAGGACCTGATCACAGTGGCCCTCTCCCCTCTCACTCAGGCTGGAGATTGAAGGCTGGCTGCACTCTGGGACTTGGGTCTTCCGGGCAGAATGTTGCCAGATATTCATTTCTGTGAAGCCCTCCAAAATCTCTCCCATCTTGCAACCTCTGATAGCCCAGTGTCTTCATTAGGGTTTCACTGCAGTGAACAGGCACCGTGACCAAAGCAACTCGTATGAAGGACAACATTTAATTGGGGCTGGCTTACAGGTTCAGCGGGTCAGTCTGGTATCATCAAGGCGGGAGTTCCATGGCGTCCAGACAGGCATGGTGTAGGAGGAGCTGAGAGTTCTACATCTTCACCTGAAGGCTACTTGCTAGCAGAGTACTGACTTCCAGGCAGCTAGGATGAGGGTATTAAAGCCCACGCCCACACTGACACATCTACTCCAAGTCCACACCTCTTCATAGTGCCACTCCCTGAGCCAAGCTTATTTAAACCACCACACCCAACAAGGTCACCTCCCTGCTGGACCCTAGTCAGTTGGTGGTGTCGACCCAGATAGGGTCTCCCTGAGTGATGGTCTGGATCCCCCGATAGTAGACCTGACAGAGGGTCTGGATGTTGGGCAGATAGAGGTAAGGCATAGCTAAGGGAGGTAGAACCCAGCTGGGTGAGTCACAGGCTGTATCTCTTCTGAGGACTGTGGGGCACCCCAGACCTCTGCAGAACCAACCGTACCCCTGACTCAAAGCATCTGTGTTGAGCCTGTGCTCCTGCAGGCAGGCAGACAGGGGCCTCTGGCGGTTTGATTAAGAATGGGCTCATAGGCTCGTAGGTTTGAATGCTTCGTCCTGGAGTGGTAGTACCCGAGAGGAATGGGAGTTAGGAGGAGTGTCACTGGGGGCAGACTTTGAGATTTCAAAAGCCCAAGCCAAACCCAGTGGCTCTCCCCTCCTGCCGTGTGCAGATTCTGATATATAACTCTCAGCTACTTCTCCAGAGCTATGTCTACCTGCATGCGCACTGCTCCCCACCATGATGATACTGGACTAAATCTCTGAAACTGTAAGCCAGCCCCGATTAAATGCTTCCTCTTATATGAGTTGCTTTGGTCATGGTGTCTGTTCACAGAGGTGGAACGCTATGACAGGACTTTTGGGGAAACTTGATGGGAGTGGGATTGGTGATCCTACTTGTGATCCCTCAAGTACACTGACCAGGCCCCCAGTGAGAGACTGGGTTCTTAGCCTAGGCCTGGAGAAAAGCGTGAACGGAAGTCACCTTAACCGCCACCCATCTCCTAGGTATCCTGTGTTTGTCTCTCCTGCCACCACCTCATTGCCACAGTGTTGGTTTGGAGAGGGCTCTTCAAAACACTGGACAGCAAGCCGGGTGGTGGTGGCGCACGCCTTTAATCCCAGCACTTGGGAGGCAGAGGCAGGTGGATTTCTGAGTTCGAGGCTAGCCTGGTCTACAGAGTGAGTTCCAGGACAGCCAGGGCTACACAGAGAAACCCTGTCTCAGAAAAACCAAAAAAAAAAAAAAAAAAAAAAAAAAAAACACTGGACAGCAAAGGCTCCTGGAGCCCAGAAGGTCCATATTCAAGGCTTCGGGGAATCTTGTGAAAAACCCGTCTGCCAGAATGCTGCCCTGCATCACTAGGGTGTAGCACCTGCGGGTGGCACTGTACCCATTCCACTACCTGCTGATAGGTGCTCCTGTGGCTTAGGACTGGCAGAGGTCACAGTGATCCTGGGGTCTGGACAGCACTTTCGCCTAACAAGTTCTGGCAGGGGTGCCCGGGGCACTGGGGCTCTAGGTGCAGGCCTCTACCGGACTGAGCACTGTTGTAACGGGAGGAAGAAGGGGAAAGCTGGCCGGACACAGGAGCCGTGCGGTTCCATAGATGCTTGCCCACTTTAAATGCGGAGGACCTGGCCACGCCCAGTGTCCCATGTAAGCCCCACGGGGTAAGGGTGCAAGGTGCGACCAACAGAGGGCGCTCGAGGACAAGTGTTGGGGGGGGGAGGGGGGAGGGGGGACAGATTCTTTGTTGAGGCTGCTGCTTCCCCTACCCCCACCCCAAATCTTGGAAAAAAAAGACTTGAGTGTTTGGGGCAAAGTGAAGAGAGGGGTGACTGCGGTTTCCGACTTCTGCCTCGCCGAGGTCGCACATCTCTCAAGACACACACCCCTAGTATGGAGCGTACAATTGTTAGCACCTTCCCGTGGGAATTCCGCAGGTCCCCTGTGGACACACCCTCCAGGACACACCCTCCGATTCTCTTGTCCTTAGGACCCTCTGCAGCCTTTTTTGGGAAGGAGCATTTATTTGGACCAGCCTACTGGTGCCACAGGGGCACTGGATGTAGTGGTGTCTTTTCCTAAGTCCAGAACTCAAGACTGCCCAGATATTTGTGTGTGGTAGTAAGGTGAGGTGTAGAGGGCGCCCCTTCTTCACATCCTCTGCAAAAAGAGCTCTGGTGCAGGCATGGGGAGGGACCCACTAGGTATCTCTGTAGCGGCAGCACTGGGACCAGAAAGAAGTGCACTGCGCACAAGGACGACCCCTCCCAGACAGAGCCATTGGGAAGAGGGTAAGGGAGGAGTTACAAGACTAGCCAGGGGCTGGAGAGGTGGCTCAGTGGTTAAGAGTACTGACTGCTCTTCCAGAGGTCCTGAGTTCAAATCTCAGCAGCCACGGGGTGGCTCACAGCCATTGTAATGAGATCTGACGCCCTCTTCTGGAGTGTCTGAAGACAGTTACAGTGTACTCATATACATTAAATGAATAAATAAATCTTTTTAAAAAAACAGGACTAGTCAATGGCGGTTTTCTGCTGGCCATTTCTTTGCAGCTGCTGACTGGTGATTCCTGTGAGTACGGGCTCCCATGACCTGCGAGCCAGCCCTTCTAGACATCAAGAACACATAGCCCGTACCTACTCAAGTGACCATGCGCCATGCAATACTGGCGGAGGGGCTCCTGGTCCTCTACGCTCCTTTCCCCAGCCCTTTTCCCTGAGGCCAAGCACACTGAAAGGTAGTCACTGTGGTGGGTGACTCAGTTTCCCCTGTGTGAAGTGAGAGGTGGAGCTGGTCCTTGAGGACCGTTCTGAGTGAAGGCACAGGTTTTCACCTGGAGAGTTAAAGGCCAGGGACCCTCCTAGAAGTCTGGGGAGGCAACGCGGGGGGCTACGAGTAAATGCTCTGAAAGCACACGTTGTCCTTGGGAAGGAGACAGCACCTGGCCCGCCCCTGGCTACTCTAGAGCCAATCAAGAGCTGCCTGTCAGGCAGAGTAACCCCAGGAGAGCTCTCTGATTTCTGTGACCTTGCTGTCCTGGGACCCTCTGTCACATATCTCTGTGATATGGTGTCACAATTTGCCGCCTGGTTGCAGTCCAAGCAGGGACACTGCCCTTGCAGCCTGGGCTTCAGCTCTAGGACTAGTGGCATCTTCCACCTGGCACTGGCCACAAGTCCTCTGTCCCACCCCCATCTGAGCCTGACCTCTAT
Organism: Apodemus sylvaticus; assembly: GCF_947179515.1. Classification (NCBI taxonomy): domain Eukaryota; kingdom Metazoa; phylum Chordata; class Mammalia; order Rodentia; family Muridae; genus Apodemus; species Apodemus sylvaticus. The sequence goes on from NC_067476.1 coordinate 4,731,872, forward strand.
CCCTGCACAGATTTGCTCTCAAACCTGCAGGCGGAGCTGGTGGGGTGGCACAAGGCAGCAGCGTGAGGAGGGTGGGGAGGGAAAGGAGAGGTGAGCCCTGCGTCCCCAGTGGCCTCAGCAGGGAGGGCCCAGGGGTAGGAGCTGAGACTCCTGAGCGGATCAGCCCTGCCTTGGATGGGTCTCTGTTTTATAGGTCCTGGGAAATGTGAAGTACTTTCCCGAGGGAGTTTGACTCTCACAGTGTCTGCCAGCTCATCTCTACCAACCCTGCACCAATGCTGAGAAGTGGGGGTCCAGAGAGGTCCTCTAGATCACTAGACATTATCTTCTACTGTCATGCCCCTGAATGTGACAGCCCCAAGGTGACAGCCAGTATGGCAGAGGGAGGGGCCTTGACATTTTTGTCTGTTTCTGTTGTTTCGTTGTTTTTTAGGACAGGGTTTCTCTGTGTAGCCCTGGATGGCCTGGATATACCTATATATACCTGGATATGCCTATAGACCAGACCTGGATATGCCTCCTCGTGCCTCCTTGCATCTGGCCAATGCTACTTTGGCAACTCTTGGGAACATATCTAGAACACATTTTTCTACTCACTTCCCTGATATGGATTTTTAAGAATAGAATTGCTCAGAACTCAAAGCTCTTCCTGTCTGTCTCCAAATGCTAGGATTAAAGGCACGTGCTACCACTGCCTGGGCCACATTGCTATCTTCAAGCAGAGAATTCCTCTCTCCCACTCTAGTACACTTCCCAACAGAGCAGGGACCTTTCCTGGAACTCTGTGTTCCAAACAGCCTGGATCCCAGCCATCTTGGACCCTCTGGGCCCTGAAGACTAAGGAACAGAACTTGGTGTTGGCCTCCAGCCAGAGCACATGCCTGGCTAGACCTCTGGGTCTGTTCTTAAGAAGCGATTGGTGCCTCCAAGGTAGCATGAAGTGGCCCGGGCCCCATGGGAAAGATTCCAAGGCCCATTTGCAGCCCTGGCCGGCAGGAGGGACAGTCAGCCAGCTCCTCAGGCAGAGCTGGAGAGAGCTCAGGATGCCACATGCACGGGGCTTCAGCAGCCACCCAGGAGGGCAGAGGTGGGGACAAGGCACAGAATGGTCCCCAGGACTCCAGTGCCACTGTAGATGTGGCCTAGGTCTTTACTTAGCATACCTGAGAGTGCCAGCTCTGCCCTGTTGCTTGGGCATTCCTGGAGTGACACAACTCTGTTCTATTGTCCTGACTCATCTCCTTGGAGGGTCTCCTGGTATGATTGCCCCAGGGTTTCATGACTTGATCTCTTGAGAAGTGGAGAGACTTTTCTTCCGTATCACCAGGAACAGAGGGAGCAGAGAGGCCTCGAGGGCTCTGGGAATTGTAACCAGTCTACCCTTCAGCAGTCTCAGTAGCCGTGTGGGCCTTGAAAATCATATCAGCACTTGGGGTGGAAGTGACGGCATCTCCCTCAGACTTGGTAGTGACAGCGCAGGTCAGCAGCAGTCACAGGGCTGTGCCAATGCCTCCTTGTGCCTCCTTGCATCTGGCCAATGTTACTTTGGCAACTCTTGGGAACACATCTAGAACACATTTTCTACTCACTTCCCTGATGTGGATTTTTAAGAATAGAATTGCTCAGTAAAAGGATTCAAACATTGTTAAGGCTTCGGCCATGTAGGCCCCTTGGGGTGAGACCGCCTCTATTCTACCAGATCCCAGGACACAGTGGCCCAGCATCAGACTCAGAGAAAGAAAGAACTGGCTCGTGGACTGGTGAGTGGCTTGGCCCACACAGTCCTTCCCACATCATCTGACTTTGTAAGTTTTACCAATGGTAGAGGGGACAGGGTCTTTTAAAAACTAATTTAGAGCCCGGCAGTGGTGGCACACACCTTTGACCCCAGCACCAATGAAATAGTGAGTTCAAAGCCAGCCTGGTCTACATAGTGAGTTTTAGGATTGCCGGGTTACATAGAGCCTGACTCAAAAAACTATACCCACTATATTGGCTGGGTTTGGATGTTAACTTGACCAAAGCCAGAGTCATCACAGAGAAAGGAGCTTCAGTTGAGGAAGTGCTTCCGTGAGATCCAGCTGTAGGGCATTTTCTTAATCAAGAAGCCCGTTTTGAGTGATGTCATCCCTGGGTGGTAGTCCTGGGTTCTATAAAAAGGCAGACTCAGCAAGCCAGGGAAAGCAAGCCAGTAAGCAGTACCCCTAGGTGGTCTCTGCATCAGCTCCTACCTCCAGTTCCTGCCCTGCTTGAATTCCTGTCCTGATTCCTTCTAGTAATGGACTATGATCTGGAAGTGTAAGCCAAATAAACCCTTTCCTTCCCAACTTGCTTTCTGGTCATGGTGTTTCTTCACAGCAATAAAACCCTGACAGACACCCACCTAATTTAGATTTTTAGTTGATGAAGTTAGATCATATGAGTTTGCTGGGTTTTGCAACTCCTCCTTTTGGTCTTCTTGGTGCCCACACAGGTAAGGCCACATTCCCAAGGGCAGCCAGCTTCCCAGGCACAACCAGACCCAGCGAGCACTGGCAGAGCCTATGTGTGGTCACACAGACCCCAACACTGGACCTGCCCTCTGTCTCCCTTGCCTTCAAGCCTTCCTTTGGACCTGGAGAGGAGGCATTTGCTCAGTGTCGTAGGGTTTCCATGCTATGATAGAACACACTGATTAACAACAACTTGAGGCATGAAGCGTCTATTCCATCTCGTCCTTCCAGGTCACGGTCTGCCACTGCAGAAAATCAGGGCACAAACCCAAGAGGACCAAGAACCCGGATGCGAGAGCTGTGGCAGAGGCCATGGCGGAGCACTGCTCCCTGGCTGGCTCCTTCTGGCTTGCTTAGCCAGATTTCTTACCTCATTCATTAGTGGCACCTCCCCCCATGACCCAGGCTCTCCGACATTGATTATCCCCACAGACTTGCCCACACACCTTTGTAGTGAGGGTGTTTCCTCACCTGAGATTCCCTTGTCCCAAATGACTAGTGAGTGTATGTCAAGTTGACATAAAACTTCCCAAGTCGCCCAGCTTCCTGAGTTCAATCCCTAGAAACCCCATGGTAGAGAGAAAGACTCCACAAAGATGTCCTCTGACCTCCGCATAGGGGCCACAGGTGTTCACCCCCTCCACGAGCATCCTCAGGACTCTGCTTTTCCCATAGCCTTCCCGATGCAGTACCAGGGCTGATGTCGGTTCCTGGACTCACACAAGGTCCACGTCTCTGCATCTGCCAGGGACCTCTCTTCCTTCCAGTTGGTTGATACAGAAAGATGCCCCTGAGTGTCCCTTCCGGTGACTCTTCAGTCCCAGTGCTGCTCAGACTCTGAGCTTTCACTTTGGGATGGCATGTGTACTTCAGGAGGTGTCAGGGAGTCACCATGTCTGTCATAGAGACCCTTTCCCTAGGGACAGCTACCTGGCAGCTCCGACAGCTCTGACATTTGGACTGTGGACAGGAAACAGCTAGACTTTCTGTGTGGTTGACAGAGAATAGCTGCTGCACCAAGTCCTCCCCACAGTGACACTGCAGTGTTGCCTTCAGCACTCAGACGCTTGGTGGGGATACTCAGGAGTATGCAGGCATGCATGCATAAACACACATAAATATGTATATGCCCATGTGCACATACATGCAGAGGCATATCCAGGCACACACACACATGCATGTTTGGCTTTACAGAAGCATGTGCATGTGCCCACACAAGTATAAATCTGTCCGTGTGCAATACACATGTGGAAATGTGCAGAAAATATACATATTCACATGTACATATACACACCTGTGCAGATGCATGAACACAGAAGCATACACATGGAAAAATACACACATTATTACACATTTTTGTGCACCAATGAAGGCATGCACACACATATGCATGTACCTATGTGTATACACCTGTGCATATTCTATACACAGGAACACGCATGCACATTTCATACACAATGTATGTATGTGTCCCTATATATATGCAGGATGTACCCACGCAGCCTGTCAATCCACAAGGTCCTTAAATGGGATGCCCATGTGAACAGTGGCAGGATGAATCCCAGCAGAGGAAGCACTCTGCTGACAATGGTCCCATGCAAGCACTAAACACTTTAGATTCTTAAAAGGAATCTTGCAAAGAGAACAGCCCCCCCACCCCACCCCACCCCACCCTCCCACCACCCCACCCCCCGGTGTGCACCTTCATGTGCTAACCCTGTGGAGCAGTCCTTACCTCCCTCTAAGGTCTACCTGAGATCAGAAAGGCACCAGGAACTGCTCTGGATGGCGAAGCCAGGCAGGGTTCAACCGTGGAATCAGGCACTATCCAGGAGCCCACTGTGGCTCTCAGAACTGAAACTACGGTTGCTATACATGAAGATAGTCTCTACATTGCGTTCCCTTCTCTTTTAGGGTTCTTCAAAAAGCAGATCTGCCTGGCTTTTGTTTTTTGTTGTCTAGACAGAGCCTCACTATGAAGCTCTCATTGGTCTGAAACTTGCTATGTAGACCAGGCTGGTCACAAACTCTCAGATTCTACCTGTCTGCTTTCTAGGTGCTAGGATTAAAGGTATTTACTGCCACACAAAAATCATATTTATTTAGGTATCCTTCAAGGAGGAAGCTGTCAAGCTTAGTAGCAAATGCCCTTACCTTTTAAGCCACCTCTCCTGTGCCTAGTGTTTTGTTTTGCTTTTTAAATGGGATCCTATTTAGAGACCTGTGTGCTTACAGCAATGTGTGCTTGCAGAGTCCTGTGGGCTCCTGGAGAGCTGTGAGTTTGGGGTGTCCTGGGGCAGAGATACCAGCTACTCCTGAGTTAGGCTATCAGGTCTCTGCAGCATTAGACCTTAAAAATAAGGCTGTAATGAAAAAATAACCTACCTTGCCCAGGCCTCCTAGGAATGGGGTAAGGAGGCCTCCATGACACTCCTGATGACAATGACAGTGACGACGCTGGCATGTCAACAGACCACATTTCCCACCATGCTATCTGCCAGCTCTGTCTTGCTGCCCATAAGCAGAATGTCTCTTCATTTTATTTCCATATTAAATCATTCTCTCGCCTTTGGACAGCTGCCTGCCCAGGCCACCGCCCGCCCAGGCCGCCACTCACTTTCTACTGGGCTGCTTCTCGTTCTCTGTGGCTTTGCTGTCAGCAAAGTGTTCTTGTGTCTCTGTCATTTGTCCTTCTGTTATGGACAGTGTCATCTCACTGCAGAAGAGCTTTGGAGTCAGTCCCTCTGTGTGTGCCTTTGGGGGTTTTGTATATTAAATAAAGGCTTCCCCTATACTAGGATTTCTCTGCATCATCTTCCGATCTTTTCCTTGGCTGAAGGCTGTAAAGGAGGTCTGATTTGATTCAGTCCTTCCCAATGGCAGGATACAGCTTTAGGAGCACGGGCTCCAGAGCCAAGGATCTGGACTCAACCACTGACCCTGCCAAGGGCAAGGGAACAGCAGCCGGATGAAACAAGTCCCGAGGCTCCATCTTGTAAATATAATGAGAGCCTAAGCTGAAAGTGTCACCAAGCAGGGGCCCAAAAACAGCCACCTGGGCGAACACGCAGAGGCCACCACAGCTGTGGATCGAGGGGGCCAGGCCACATCTTATATTGACTATATAACTAGGCTTTACAGCCTATGGCCACACCCTGAATGTCTCTCATCTCGTCTTGGAAGTCAAGCAGGACATGGCCTGTTTAGTACTTGAATAGGAAAACTTGGCTTTATCATCCATGAGGTACTGGTTTGTCCTCAGAAAAGAAAGATGTGAGACTGAAGGTCATAGAGCCTTGTACCAAGGATCCGGAAGGCTGCTGAGGTCGGGGACTGTGTGGCAAAGTAGAACTCACTTGAAAGGAAGCCTTGAGAGAGCGAGCACTGTGGGAGGCCTGAGCTGCTGTGAGGACCCAGGGTTGTGGAGATGCCAGGACCCCTGAGTGAGGGAAGCTGACCGCATAGAGCAGAGATGGCCCACGGGAAAGACTGTGCGCGTGCTGCAGGCAGCAGACACAGAGGTGGGCGGCATCCTTAGGTCTGCAATTGATTCCACCATGAGTCTCAGGCACTCAACATGGGGCCACAGGGTCTGGTGTTTCCCTGACTGGCTTTGAGAGTCATTTTTGTCTGATTGTTCCTTGGCATGTTCCCATCCCACCCATTTGTAGTGAGAATATTAACAGTATGTCATTGTATAGTGCAAGCATCTCTCACATTACAGGAGTTCACGGTTAATAGATTGCCTCAGATGAGACTGAAACTTTTAAAGAGTTTTGGAACTATTAGATACCCTGGAGACATTTAAAGCTGGAATAAATTCATTCCACGTTACAGACAGTTGTAAAACTACCAGGACAAGAGGAGGAAGAGTACAGTTTAAAAGTGATATGTCTGGATGCCAGGCAGACACAGAGTAGACTTGTGATGGTTAATATTAGTCGTTAACAGGATCTAGAATCATCTAGGAGACAACTTTCTAGGCGTGTCTTTGAGAGAGTTTCTAGGTTAAGTTAATTGAGGTGGGAGGACCCATTCTAAGGGTGGGCAGCAGGACTCCACGAGCTGGCCAAGATTGAATAAAAAAGGAGAAAGTGAGCTTAGCACTGAGATAATTGCTCTTGCCTTTCTGCAGCCATGTCTTCTCCATTGTGATGGACTGCACCCTTTATCTGTGAGCTGCAGTCAACCCTGAAGTTGCTTTTGCTGGGCACTTTGTTATCAGGAAGGTGGTGACCTCAGGACCCCTGGGCTCCGCCCTGGAGCATCCTTAAACTTCTTATACTCCTGATTCCATATGTCCTCACTGTAACATTGGTCCACATCCAGAGCTAGACATCAACTTTGTCCAGTGTCTTCTGCGAGCTATCTTCCAGGGGTTTTGAAAGCAAGAGCTTCTGGCCAAAAGTGAAAGACAGGGATATCCCAGTCCAGCCATTTTGGGCTTTGTTCCAAAACCTGTATCCTAACACTCACCTTGTGTGAGGTCTGGTGACAGTCCTGCTTGGGATGTTCTTACCATTCTGTGCTGACATGTGGCTTCTGAAGGTGCCTGCTAATAAGTTATTCTCCACCAGTGAAATGAGCCAGTTCAAGACAGATTTAAAGTATATAAAGGCAGGTTTATCAGGAAGCAGCTCTCGAGCAAATTTACCAACTACAAGGTGTGTATGTGTGTGTGTGTGTGTGTCAGCGACGTTGCCATGGAGGTTGGGGGAGACAGAGCAGATGAGAAGAGAAGACAAGGACAGAAAGAAAGCACCCGTGCAGAGGGAAGACACCAAAATGTCTACATTATATAGAAGAGCTTCCGGGGCAGAGAAGGCCCAGACCCTCAGCTTGTTTTTCCCAGCCCATAACAGAGTTGGCTGCCAGCCATGTGGCTATCCTTAATCAAGATGGTGGAAAAGCCATGGTTCCATCTTCTTTATCCCATAAATGAGACAGTGGCCAGCCACGTGCTGTTTATGTCTTTCCCGTGGCTGGCTGGCTGGTGTGTAGCCACGTGGCCACGGGCCAAGTAGCAGGCTGCTCCCTCCCCATCAGTGCTGCTGCTGCTGCTCAGGCCTCCCGTGGATAGGAAAGAGGTGGAGTGGGGGTGGGGCTAGACAGCACCCAGAGCTGGGTGTGCGAGGTGCTCAGCTGCTGAAGCTGTGTTGCAGTGATGAGGGAGAGGGGGAGCGAGAGCATGCCTCCCAAAAAATTGGACATAGGGAGTTCAAAATTTATCAAAAATCTGGATACATTTTTTGGTTTTAGATCTGGTGGTACCCATTCTCCCAGCCTTTGCAGGAGACCGGAGGATCTATGGAGTCTTGTCCCACCCAACAGCCTGGGGTCTAACGGTGGTGCTGGGTAAGCCTCAGATGTTCTCAGACTTGAGACAAACAGCTGAGATGCTCATAACCATAATTTTCAGAAAACAATAATCTTGTCTCTGCTATGGGTTGGGGGGAAAAAAACCAACATACCTTGCTTGGTGACCCTGACACCCAAACCTTGCGGCATAATAATAACCTGCTTGGTATTAATTTTTTGAAACATTAAATTGTTTACACCTGTTAGAACTTGGTTTTTGTCTTCTGAAAATTAGGGCTATGATTATGGATTCAAAAGTCTTTGAACCCAAGGCTCCCTGGAACAAAGACCAGGTCTATGTTCTGGAACAGATGTTCGTGGCCTGGCCAGCCGGCTCTTGCAGGGGAGACCCAGAAGAGCACCTGGTCTCCATGGAGTCCAAAAATTGAGTCAGGCAGAGAGAAGGATGGCGGAAAGGAGAGGTCCCATGGCTGCAGAGGAACTCCACGCCCCCGGCCCCTGGTCCGAGTTATTCTCCGACAATGAAATGGGGCAATTCAAGACAGCTTAGAGTATATAAAGGCAGGGTTATTGGAAGCAGCTCTTGGGCACACAGGAGGAGGTAAGTGAAGTTGCCCTGGGGGCAGCAGGGGAGACAGGGGAGGGGGGAGAGAAAGTGTGCAGAGAGGAGAGGCCAAAATGTCTGCTTATAGGAGAGTCTCTGGGGAGGGGAAGCCCAGCGCCCTGGACTGACTGACTGAGTATGCTGGGAGAACCTGGAGTCCAGGTCCGCTTTGGTGTGTAAAACATGCATCTCCCTGCTCATCCCACGTCTGAATCCTAGCACGTAGCAAAGGCTTGGATGTGTTTCCATGGACTCAGCGCGTGCCCTTCCTGCCCTCCGTGCTGGGCTGTGCCCTCTTCACCCTGTTCGCTCTGCATTGATCACCTAGCCGATGACCCCAAGACTAAGCTCTTCAAATGGTCTTCCAGATGACCTGGATAGGTTGGCCCTGAGGCCCAGCTTGACCTCCGTTCCAAACTAAGAACTGTTGTCATTCACCAGAGAGGCACCGAGCAGCTTGCACTTACCAACTTGGTACTAGTCTACTTCTCCACAGTCGCCCTGTGAGGACAAACAACACAGGTGCTCCCATCCAGAAGCAGAAACAAAGACTCGGGTGAAGGGACTTCCTTAGGCTACCTACCTATCTATCTACCTTGACCATCAGTGGACCCCAGAGAGCCCCTGAGAGGAGCAAGCAGGTCAGCCGGAGCTCTCAGACTTTCCAAAGAGCGAGAGCAATGCTCTCCCTTGCAGGCTCTGCCTTGACTTGGGGTAGCGATGGCTACGGGTTAGGGTTAGGATTAGGGTTAGGGTTAGGGTTAGGGTTAGGGGTTAGGGTTAGGGGTTAGGGGTTAGGGTTAGGGTTAACGGTTAGGGGTTAGGCTTAGGCTTAGGGTTAGGGGTTAGGGTTACGGTTAGGGGTTAGGGTTAGGGGTTAGGGGTTAGGGTTAGGGTTAACGATTAGGGGTTAGGGTTAGGCTTAGGGTTAGGGGTTAGGGTTACAGTTAGGGTTAGAGTTAGGATTAGGGTTAGGGGTTAGGGTTAGGGTTAAGGGTTAGGGTAAGGGGTTAGGGTTAGGGGTTAGGGGTTAGGGTGAGGGGTTAGGGTTAGGGGTTAGGGTTAAGGTTAGGGTTAGGGTTAGGGTTAAGGTTAGGGTTAGGGTTAGGGGTTAGGGTTAGGGTTAGGGTTAGGGGTTAGGGGTTAGGGTTAGAGGTTAGGGTTAAGGTTAGGGTTAGGTTTAGCTTTAGGGTTAGGTTGAACTCTGTGGTGATTTGAATATGTGTGGCCTGGTGAGTGGCACTAGTAGGGGGTTCGGCCTTTTTGAAGGAAGTGTGTCACTGTGGGGGTGGGCTTTGAGAGACCTTTCTCCTAGCTGCCCGGAAACCAGTCTTCTGTTCGCCTTCAGATGAAGATGTAGAACTCTCAGCTCCTCCTGCACCATGCCTGTCTGGATGCTGCCATGCTTCTGCCTTGATGATAATGGACTGGACCTCTAAAATGTAAGCCACCCCCGATTAAATGTTCTTTATAAGAGTTGCCTTGGTCATGGTGTCTGTTCACAGCAATGGAAACTCTAAGACAAACCACACCTTGCCTTAAGGGTAAGCGGAGAGCCTGGGATGTGAACCACTAATCCGAGCCACAGAACACTGATTTCTTATAGACACAGGCAGTTCACTGACATAGCCATCTCAAAGGAGAAGATGATAGAGATCAACTCTGGGTCCTAGCTGCCTCCTAGGCTCTCCTGGGGTCCCCCAGGGGAAGACTGAGAAACGGAAGTGGACCCCTGAGTCCTGGAAGCTGGGCGGGGGCCATGTTCTCGCTCCAGTTCTCCCCTTCACAGAATCCTCTAGCTACCCTTCCTGCTTGCCCCAAAGTTCTTCCCAACATGGCTGAGTCTCCTACTATCCCCCAAATCCTGGGCCATGCAGTGAGCAGAAATATTGACATATTTCAATTACGACACGCCTACCCTGGGCACTCTTCAGAGAGGCTCTGGGGGCCATGGTCTGCTTAGTAGTCAATTCAAGTTCATAGGGCGTGTAGGGGGAGGACCATGAAGGGGCGAGTGGCAGGAGGTCTGTGGGATGCCTGCTCACAGTGCCTGCTCACTCCTTGTGTGTCACGTCATGTCACGTCACGGCAGCACTCTAAGGTTGCAAGGACAGCCCACCTTGTCACTGCTCCCAAACCACAGCTGGGTGGGGGCAGGGCCAGGTCTCTAACTCCAGGTGCATTTCCTTTCCCTGAGGCCCCCTGAAGTAAGCAGAGGGTCTCCCCTGAGACCGCCACACCCTTGGTTCTTGAGGCCAAGAGGAAAAAATTCCAAAGTGCCCAAAAGGTCAGAGCAGCAGAGAGCACAGCCCCCAGGCACCTGGTGGTTCCTGGAGGACTTGCCAGAAGAAATAAAGCCCTGACCCCTGGCCACGTGACTTCCCACCTGCCAGCACCTCCCCAGGCCCAGCCAGCTTGTGACTAAGAAATAACAACCAACTCCGCTGATGCTATTAGGAAAATGTTATTTTTCAAGTGCTGCCAGATCCCAGAGGTTGAATCTGTGATCTGAGAAACACGTGAGTGTTGCCACTGTCAGCCAGGGCCTGAGTCAACCCCTGAGCACCCCCCACCCAGCCTCCAGAGAACAAGAGTGCCCACACTTGTCCGCCTGCTGGTAGTCTGGGGGTGGGAGGCCCAGAGTATACACCCATTCTTCCCAACTTGAGAATGAGAGAGTCCAAACCCTGCCTGAGGTAAATGTTCCCTTCATCTTCTGCCCTCACGGCCTACTTTGAACAAACATAGGGCAAACCCCTTTCCCTCAGGCCTTATTTGGAGAAGCTTAAGCAGGCCGAGTAGACGGCTACTGCATCCTTACGTGTGAAGGCTGGCTGCCTTTTTGGGCTCTTTGCTCTTGGCTGAGCCCAGCTGGGCACTACTATGTCAGGTAGCATGGAACTGGGCTTCTACCTACTGCATTCTGCTGTGTGTTGCTGGAAGGCGAGACTGACAACAGGCTGGGGCTGAGGCCCAGGAGCTCCACAGTGCCAGGGCACAAGAAGCGCAGGACTCTGGTTAGGTCAGGAGCCCAGTGGACCACAGTCCCGTCAGTTCAAGGGTGCAGCTGAGTCTGAGCCTGTTCTCACTTGGTGTATGATAGCTGCGGTTTGGGGTTGACAAGACAAGTGTCCCCACCTTGCCGCCTCAGGAGGCTGGGAACTGGAGCCTGGGGTGCTCTGCCAGCTGGTCTCCAGCTGCTGTGTCTGTTGAGTGCAGCCGAATATGGATATGGAGGGAGAGGGAGGCAGGAAAAGGGAAGGGATGGCCGCTGGGGACAAGAGCCTCCTGGTGCACGTAAGGCTGCCCCAAGTCTACATGGCCCTACTCTGTATCAGTGGCTCCCATGATTGGGACAGGGATCCTTGGAAGCCCAGAGTCATGAATCTCATCTGTTCTGATGTGTCGGCCCTAGAGGGTCTCTTCTTAAGCTGCCTCTTGCAAGTCAGCAGTGCGAGGCTGAGAGGAGGCCTTGGGGGTGGAGATGCTGGCTCCAGAACCTGAAGAAAAGCTGAGCAACTGGCCTTGGAGCCGACTGTGGGGGCGGGGCGGCTTGCCTGGCTCAGGTCCAGGGCTCCCATGCCAACTCAAGGAAGACCAGGGACCGTCAAGTCACCGATGTTCTGGAGTTAGCCATGACCACTCCCATCCCCTACACACACACACACACACACACACACACACACACACACACACGTCCTGGGAAAATAAAAACCTTATGCCCTGCCTAGGTCGCGGAAGGCGCCCCGCCCCCGCCGAGCTCCGCCCCCAGCCCCCTCCCCCTGCAGGTGCTTGTCCCGCCCCCGCGGGGGGTCACGGAGGCCCGGAAGAGGCCCGTGGGGGTCTGTGCGTGTCCGGCGAGGGCGCAGGCGGAGAGGGGGCGCTGCCGTGTGCCTGCAGGCGCCCCTGCTCCGGGAAAGTCGGCCGCAGGGACGTGCTCCTGGACGCTGCCGCCGCACAATGAACGACCTGGACACGGAGGTGCTGCCCTTGCCACCGCGGTACCGATTCCGTGACCTGCTTTTAGGAGACCAGCCGTTTCCGAATGACGATAGGTAAGTGACGGAGCTGTCCGCGGTGCTGAGCCCCGAACGCACGCACGCTCACCCTTCACCCCCACCCTAACCCCGCTGCGCAGTCCCAGCCGCCGCCACTGCGTTCTTCAACTTTCTCGGCTTCCCTGGCGAGAAAGTTTTGGGTGGGCTGGGATTGGGCGCCTCTTCCTGTGGGGGCCTGGAGCAGGACGCGGAGGTTCTGGTGCTCTGCTGTGCGGGGGGTGGGGGTGGGGGGAGTGAAGTAGGGGGCTAGCTCCGTCTCCCCGTGCACGTCCCCTCTCATCCCTAACCCCCCCCCCCGCGCTCCACTGATTTGAGGACCAGTCAGTTCTGCAAGTACTATGGCCCGCGGAGCCCCGCAGCCATCCAGGTAGTCACCTGGGGTCAGTGTCCTTCAGGCTCATTTCAGCATAGCCATGTTTTCAGAGTGAAGGCAGTATGACGCTTCCCTCACCTCAAATTCTCCTCTGTGCTTTAAGCAGGGGTCAACCGAATGATCCTATGGAAATAGCTACCAAGTGAAGGGGCTTGGCAGGAACCTGGGAAGAAATATCTCTTTCTGCCTTTTCCCCAAATAGCTGTCTTGGTAAACACTAGTGTTCTTGCTGCCAGCCTCAGGGGACGCGCTTTCGTATCAGCAAGGGAAGATTGTGAAGGACACTGGCAGACTAAGAAAGGCTAGCTTATGATCAGAAACTTCTAATCGTGTTCATCACCTTCCCAGGGCTGTGTCACCCCAACCCTGGACTGGGATGCAGTTTCCCCCCAAACAGTGTGGTTCCTTGAGTTAGAACAGAAAGTGCATGAGCCTGCACATTGTCAGGACACACACTGAGCACTTGAAACAACCAACTGCTGAAATCACTGCTGGGAAGGAATCATTTTTGTGAGTAGGTCAGTGTGTGCAGACTGTGTATGAAGCTGAAGTCATGCAGGGGGAGCTTGATCATTGTTTTGCCTGCTGGGACCAGTATCCTTCCAGACATCCCTGGATGTTCAGAACCATTCATCATACAGAGCAGGGCAAAGATGCGTGTGCGTGTGTGTGCGTGTGCGTGCGTGCGTGCGTGCGTGCGTGCGTGTGTGTGTGTGTGTGTGTGTGTGTGTGTGTGTTCCAAGTCTTCATGATTAGAACCATGCAGTTTGGAGTCTGGCTCCTGTGCAGGCATGTGTGTTCACTTGTTTTTTGCTGTGTAGCCCAAGCTTGCTTTGATTCAGCATCCTCCTGCCTCAGCTCCTCGAGTGCTGTGATTGCAGCTAGCTGTGTGTCACTGAGTCTGGTTTGGAGGTGTGTTAAGATTTCATGCTTTCTTGTCTCTTGAACCAAGTGCTGCAGTCACACAAGCATCCCTGAGGAGGACGCCCTGGTGGTGGTCTAGTTAGCAATGTCTGCTCGGACAGAGCGAAAGATGGCTGTCTTGGCTCTGCCATCTGTGGTTGGGGACTCTTGCCCTCCTGGGACCCTCACATGGCAGGGTGAGTCCAAATTTCTGTGTCTGACATCTTAAGTCAGCGCCCCCTCCCTCCTGGGTGCCTGCTCTACTGGGATGTGGTGAATTCCGGGAATTAGCAGCTGCGGAAAGTTCTCCCGGTGCTTGGTAAGAAACAGCATCTGTCTCCCCAAAGTGCCTGGGGCCTGACGGGACAGATGCCAGTGGCAGTGGCTGACGTAACCAGAAGACTGCCTCCCTCCCTTCCCCGGCATGGATAGTGAAGGTTCCTGTTGTCAGCCATAGGGTGGCAGCCACAGTCCACTTGGTAACAACTGTATCTGCCTCCCCCCTGCCATCCCAGGGAGGCAGGGTGTGAGGGACCGCTGACAGGGCAGTGGCATTTTGTGCAATGTTTTTAATTGTGATACATGTGAAACAGTAAGATTAAACATAACCAGAGTTGGTACAAGCCTCAACTCTCACATAACACAACCATCCTGAGAGATCTCCCTCCCCTTCCGAGTCCCTTATCTAAAACTGCCTTTCTCCTGGGAGTCGCCTTAGTGTCAGCTGCAGAGAGTGATGAGTCTGGCCTCTCATGACCACCAGACTCTGGCCCCTCAGAGCCCCTAGGTTCTCATCACAGGCAGATGATACTGAAGACTCTGGGCTGAGCCCTGCCCCAGAGCAGCTGAGCCCTGTGAGAACATAGACCCAGCACAGACTTCAAGAACCCTCCCGCTCCCTAGAACCTTCCATGGAAGCTTTGTCCCTTTCCTCCCCTCCCCCATACCTGTCTCCTCTTCCTTCTGCACCATCACTGGTTCTCAAAGTGAAGAATGGCCCTGGGACCATCTCCACAACTGTGACGTTGGCCCAGGCAGCAGTGTGTCTAGGAGGGCTTAGTCAGGGGCAGAAGGAAGGCCTGCTACTCCCAGGAGTTCTCTAGAGTAGCAAGCTGGGTCCCAGGCTGCAGGTGATGGACCTCTGCACCAGGCAGGTGGGTGTAACACAGAACCCCCACAGCCTGGGGGAGTGGTCTCAGCAGGGGTAGATGGGGCAACTGTCTCAGCACAGGACAGGCTCAGGTTAGAGATTTAGCACCCGCCCCCCTCCTTGTTCCCTGGTCTTGCCCCACAACTAGGTCTGCAGGATGAAAGTGGGGGGATATGCACCCCAACCCTTGGAAGGCTGTAAGCAGGCAGGAAGGGCCGTGTGGGTTTCCTGTTCTCCCAAGAAATAAAGCTGCTGCCGGTGAGTCACCACAGCCTCAGAGGCCTTGACAGGGAGGCGCTCAGCCACCCACTCGTGCAGATGAGGCTGCACTGCCGGCCGGTGGCCGGCACTCTTAAGGACACTCGGCACTGCGCTGCCCATGAGGGGCAGAGTTGAGATCTCACCCACACTGGGGGGGGGGGCTGTGTTACCCTGAATAAACTCCCACCACCTGTGCTAAGTCCTGAGACCTTTGGGGGGGGGAACAGTCAGAGAGAGCTCAGTGGATCCTGTTACATCCAAGGTTCTGTGCCCCTTGCCCCTGTGACACCTCACTGTCCAGCTACAGGAGCCCTGGGCATCTTAAAGAGGTTGGGTGCCCTCTCCACCCAGAGCTACCCTTACAAGTTTCCTGGTCTGGGGATATAGACTCAGATTCTCCCTCTAAATGTATGAAGACCCCTGAGAGGATGTCATGAGAGGCCTCAGGCTGTGGTGTTGATGGAGGGTCTGAATCTTAGGGTCTTGTCCTGGTCTCTAAGAGAGAGTAAGGCTTCAGTGCCACCACTGACCCTTTGACCACAGAATGAGCAGTGCAATACCAGGCTGCTCAGAGTAGCCAGCCATGGGGAGATGGGACATAGTAGTCGCCACTGGCTGGGCTCCCGGCAGGAGAGAGCAGGTTTGTCCCTGGATTAGTTTGCTCTGTTCAAGCCAGAGAGGAAGTCCTCAGGGCTCCGAGGTGCTGCCGCAGCTGGCATGCCAGTTCAGACCCCATCTGTGCTCTCCCTAGCTCTCAGACAGTGGAGCTCAGCTCACTTCTCTGAGGCGGAAGCACTGAGTACTTTCTGACAGAATCATAAAAAATGGGGGTGTAGAGCCTGTGGTGCCTCCTTTCCCTTCCTGTCAGGAACTGAAGTACATCAAGTTGATCTTTGGGGACTGAGCTGGACCCTTCTCATGAGATGCAAGCCCTCCAACCAAATCTCCAAAGCCGAGATTGAGGAAGGCTCTTTGAGGGAGAGGCTCGCACTCAGAACTACTCACTGAGATTGTTAATGGCCAGAGAGCTGGGCTGGGCTGGGCAGTGCTGCTGATGGTGGGGCTGAGCTGGGAGTGGGGGTGGGGCTGAGCTGGGGGTGGGGAGCACTGCCTGACAAGGGCCTTGGATAGCTGGATGCCCACTAAGTGCCCTCCTCTGCACTCTTGAATGAGCTTGCCCTCGGGACCAGAGTCTGGCTCTACATCCTAAGTGTTCCCAGAGCTTCCCACGCCCTGTCCTTATCCCTACCCTCTTTGTAGTCTGCCTCTTCTGCTGCATATTACCATTCTGAACCAGAGCCCTCGGCTCTGCCTCTGCCGGGCAGCCCTGCCTGCACCCACCCCAGCCCACTCTCTTGCACCTTGAGCCAGCAGTAGGTAGTCAGAGGGCACTGGGATCAGAGTTTGTGCATGAAACCCTCAAGGGCAGCTCTAAGGTGGGAGCTATTAGGGGCACCACTAGTTCGCCTTTGGGCCTTGACCAGGAGCCCTTATGGAACCCACACGGGAGGAACAAGCATCCAGTATCTGAAATGGAAAGGGAGCTTTTAGGATGGAGGGTGTGGCCTGGCTTGAGCCAAGGTGATAGTGGGTGGGATATGGAGGTCGTGCCTGGTCAAGAATCCAAGGTGATAAAAAGGGTTCAAGAAGGAAGCAGGGAACTATGGGAGCATCCCCGGCACACGCTAGGCTTGAGCTTCCCAGCTGACTGGAGCTTCGTACCTGCCGAGAGCAGACTTGAAGTAAACTGATGGGGCAGGAGATGGGAGCTGTCATGGCAGAGGACAGAGCAGGGGATGATGACAGACCTGCCAGGCCCTGGAGCAAGCTGAGTGCCCACTGACTGGCACTGGGTTTCTGTCCTTTGTTCCCGCCCAAGGTTTCTGAACCCAGGGCAACATCAGGCGGTGCTGCCTCCCACAGGGACTTCATTTAAACCGCCATCTGGGTGCTTCCCTGTCTCTGCATGGGCTTGGGTGACAAATGGGGCAGGCCTTGGGCTGCCGCCTGACCTAACCCGCACCCTTCTCTGGGCTGGGGTACTCGGCTAGGGCTCATCAAGGTCAGAAGGGCCAGCTGCCTGGGCTCCAGGAGCTCAGCTGGACGTCAGTGTGCTCTCTATCCTTCTGGGCCCCGTCGATACCTTCTTGTGCCTCCTAGATGATTGAATCAAGGCCTGGTTTCAGCAGGAAGAACGAGGACAGGACCTGAAATATTCTGGAATGTTCAGGCACTCTCAGGTGTCCTGAGCAAGATATAGGTTGAGACTTGTCAGGTCATTGTCCAGGACCAGGGCTGGTTTCCACGTGACTACACTCAGCTGCACACGGGGGTGAGGGGCTGCTCACGCCTCTACCTTAGCTGTATGGGGAGTTGGCTGATCTGTCCCCTACTGTTCTCTGACCTCCAACAAGGAGCCGAGCCTGGAAGGAAGGGGGCAGAGAAGCCAGGTGACCCCTTGATATAGGGTAGTGCCAGCGTTGGCTATGCCTTCCTCCTGGTATCCCTACCTGAGCGTGGGCGGGGCTTGGGTCCTGGGAGGCTGCAAACCAGCAGGACCAACTGAAGGGAGCTGGGATAGGATAAATGGAATAGAACATAGGAGCACTGAGAGGTGTCGGTCCATGGCACATTTGTGAGCTAAGAGAGTGTCACCTGAGGAGCACCCTGGGGCCCATGTCTCCATTCACACAAGCACCACCTTCGTTGTACGCCATCATTTGACTGGTCTAGTTCCTTCTCGTCCATGCCTGTAATGTCCAGAGACACCCTGAGAAGATGAATCTGGCATCTCCAGGGGCTGAATTCCTCATCTCCTCCTCTGAGCCAACACAGCTAGACACATATCCTGGCCCTCTAAGCCCTTGTTCTAGGCCCACATCCTAGTGACTCACTTGCGTGACTTAAAATCAAATTCCTCCTGAATTAGCATAAAGCAGAACCCAGAGGGCTGGGGGAGGGGCGGACCTCTGTGGAGTCACCTAGTGGTCAGGATTAGTTGGAAGAGGGATACTGCAGTACCTGGGGATTCCCCCGATTTCCCACACACTTCCTATAGCCCTGCCACATGCCAGTCTGAGCTCCTCCATTTGGATGCAAACAGAAGGGCATCTTGTGTTTGCCCTTTCTCTTTGTCAGCTGTGGGCAGTCGTGAGCAGGCATCCCCAGAAGCAGTTCCCCACACAGCTATTTTCAGTCTTGAAGATCAGAAGTACCCCCAGGGTCCTGGAGGCAACTAGCAGGTGCTGGAAAATGGGATTGACTGCTCACAAGACAGGTGTGACGTGATGGCTGATTCTTGTCATCCCAGTCTTGGGGAGGCAGAAATGGAGATTTGCTGGCCAACCAGTCTGCCTAATTGGTGAACTCCAAGCCAGTGAGAGACCCTGTCACAAAGGTAGAACAATAGGGTTTCCTCAGTATGACACCAAATGGTGTCCTCTGGCCTCGACACACATGTGCATGCACATATATCTACAGTACACACACACACACACACACACAGAGAGAGAGAGAGAGAGAGACAGAGACAGAGAGAGACAGAGACAGAAAGAGACAGAGAGATAGAGGGACACAGAGACAGAGAGAGACAGAGACAGAGAGAGACAGAGAGACAGAGGAGAGACAGAGGAGAGGCAGAGAGAGAGAGACAGAGACAGAGAGAGACAGAGAGACAGAGGAGAGGCAGAGAGAGAGGCAGAGAGAGAAACAGAGACAGAGAGAGACAGAGACAGAGACAGAGAGAGACAGAGACAGAGACAGAAAGAGACAGAGAGATAGAGGGAGACAGAGACAGAGAGAGACAGAGACAGAGAGAGACAGAGAGACAGAGGAGAGGCAGAGAGAGAGGCAGAGAGAGAAACAGAGACAGACAGACAGAGAGAGAGAGAGAGAGAGAGCAGTCATGTGGGCATCAGTTTCTTAAGCTTAAGGGGCTAGACACATGTTCACCAGGGAGGGACCCAGTCTTAGAAGCAGATATTGCTGGGGCCACATAGCTATGATCTGCAGAACTAACATGACCTGGGCCAGCCAGCTCCAACTCTGGACATCTGCCCTCTAGTACTGAGAGCTCATAGGGTATTTTGGCTTCAAGGCACTCAGTTATGGTGGCCCCAAAACACTAATACCACCATCAGAGGTTGCAGGTGTCCTAAGAAGCCAGAGCCAAGAAACTGGAAGTCACTGATGAGGAAATGTGCCATGCCGGGTACCATAGTGCCAGTTCTGGAGATGGCACCTGACCATCAGCCATGGCTGGGGCTAGGCTGTCTTCCTAGAGAATCTAAGTAGCCTGGAGATATACTGGAAAGTAGAAATGCCGTAGGAGAGGCCCACCCCATACCGGAGGAGGTGTGGCACAGTAGGAGCCTCCTGGCAGGCCAGCCACCTTGCAGAAACAGTGAGAGCCAGCCTGCCAGCTGATCCTGAAGACTGGGGCTGGTGGTGGAGACTGCACCCTTCCAACCTTGACTTCCCAGAGCGCCTAAGAAAGGGGCCCTTTGCAGCCAAGAAGAGTTGCTGTCCTCTAGGGGATGAGTCTCCTGGGCTTGCCTGTTGTGGGGGAGGGGAGAGCAAAATCCAGGAAGGAAGATGTCCTGAGCAGGTTGAACAGGGTAGGTTGGGTGAAGGCTCTTCACAGCTGGTCAGAACATGTGTGGTATTCTTCATAGCTCTGTGTTGGGCAGGGCAGCCATCGAGTGGCAAACCCAGGTGGATCCCAGCTTTGCAGGTGCCGAGTGCAGTCCTTGGGTCTCAAATCCCATGAAGTGCTTGGACAGTTCAGAGGTAGAGAGCTCCCAGCATCAGAGCCAGTCTGGGAGACTGCATGGTGAGGTTCTGAGCCCTAGAGTTCCCCTATCCATCTTCTGTTGCTTTAGATGTGGGCAGAGCCACACCTCTAGGGGCCTGGCCTGTGGGAGCTCCTGTCTTGCTCCACCTCTCCACCTACAAGCCCCTTCCAATATCAAGAAACTCCTAGCAAGTGCTACCTGCCACCCCAGAAAGGGAGAGCTGTCTCGCCCCTCAAGGTCCCGGCAGACTCAGCTCAAATGCCTCACCCTGTCCCACTGTCAACCGGTTCATTTGCATAGGCCAGCTTGGGAAGGGGAGCTCAGGCCTACATCCCATTCTGGAGGGGACCTGTGGAGCATCGCAATAAGCCGTAGAGTCCTCGGAGGAAGCTGTGGCCTTGGGCCAGGCTGTTCCCATGGGTACCAAAGGTGTTTTCTGCCCTCCCTGGCTCCTCCCTGCCCCTTCCCTGCAGCAGCCTCCGTGACACCTGCACCCTCTTGGCAGGAGAGGCCTCTGGAGTGTCAAGGATGACCTACAGAGCTAAGGGGTCTGCCTAAGACCCTTTCCCAGGTCACTAACAAAAACCTTCCAAATATGTCCACCATGTCTGGTTCCTGAGACCTTGGCCAAGACTATGTTACCTTGAGGGCGATTTTATGGGGGATTTGGAAAAGAAAAGTTATCCTGAAATGCAATCACAAGTGTCCCTATGAGAGAGGTAAAGGCCTGGGCTGCAGTCATTGACAGAACATTAATCTGATATGCAGGTTTGGGGGTATTTTACTTGGGGGGGGGGTGATAAAAGGGAGAAAGAAATGTCAAAACATAAGCCAGAGAAATTTAACATAGAGATGACATGGACTGGGTCTCTCTGAACCCAGAGACATTGATTCATGCATGCTGTTGTCAGCCAATAAGTTTTCTTGTTCTAGAAGGCAGAGGACACCTGTGTAGCCCATATCAGTGACTGTCCTCCACCCCCTGTTGCTCAGGTCTCCCAACTCTTGGACCCTTCCACTTGGCCTCTGTTCAGTCTGTGACTTCCTCAATCCCTGGCAATGCCCTAAGAACACCCCTGCCTGAAGATGTCCTTCTCTGAGCCTGTCTCTCCAGTGAGGATGAAGTTAGGTCTGTAGTCCCAGCTCTGAGCATCTTTATTTTGAGTCTCAGGACCCCGAACACTCCCAGTGTTTGCTAATTATATTATTCTCTTACTCGACAAGCTTTAAGATCATCACAATCTGTCCGGTAGCCAGATTTTGAGTAACTATCTAACTCTTGCTGTAAACGCCTTCCACGAGTCCTGCTGACCATGGGCTTCCCTTTGGCCCCTTCTATTCTGGAGCACTTCAGTTTGGAATTTCTCAGAACTGTCTGCAAGTAACCTTTGAGGTTATCCACCCTCCCAGAAAGAGGTATCTGTGCCTGTGAAATGTTCCTGTGTGCTGCTCTACGCTGAGACATCTCTGTATCTGGGCTCTGGGTGATATTTTAACAGAGTGTAATAGCTCTCTGCCTCTCTTTTTATTCCTCTAGATCCACCTGTGACTATCATTCCCTTCTACTTCCTTCCCTGAAGAAATCCAAACGCCATCTCCTTTAGCCCTCAATAGATATCCCTCCCCATCTTGGGTCCACAAATGTCCTTTGTCCTTCAAGCTCAGTAGATTGGGGAGAATGAGTATCCGGATGTACAGTGTTCTGTAGCTCATTTTGTTGTTGTTGTTGTTGTTTTCTAGACAGGGTTTCTCTGTGTAGGCCTGGCTATCCTGGAACTCACTTTGTAGACCAGGCTGGCCTCGAACTCAGAAATCCGCCTACCTCTGCCTCCCAAGTGCTGGGATTACAGGCGTGTGCCACCACCGCCCGGCTTTCTGGAATTTATTGCATAGCTCTTCCCCTCCCCCACCCCGGTATTGTGTGTTTCTAAATGCTAAGTGTATTTTAAACACTTGAGGCCAGTTAGAGGTCCTTCCCATGGGGTCCAAAGACCTGTTGGATCAGTGTTCTCTTCTCTCTGAAAACCTGGTCGGTGTCTACTTCTGCCACATGATCAGAGCCATTGGCCTGGTCAGTAAGTAATTCCATTTCCATCAATCTCTTTGGATTCAGTTTGATTCAGTCTGTAATGCCTGCGCTCCCAGGGAGCCAGAGTCGTAAAAATCTCTCTACTTCCGCTGTGGAGATAAGCTTACTTATCTGGTCTCTGAGAGCTGCTTTT
>NC_067476.1:5099246-5152988 GCF_947179515.1 Apodemus sylvaticus
AGAATTTGATCTGTAGACCAGGCTGGCCTTGAACTCATAGAGATCCACCTAATTCTGCCTCCTGAGTGTTGGGATTGAAGGTGTGAGCTACCACCACCTGACTTTTAGATATATTTTTATGTACTGATTACAAAAACATTACATTTGTTAATTTTACAACTGTAACTTTTGTTGTGATTTAAGAAACTGTTACCATTATATGGCACATCTTCAGGACTCAGACTTAAGTGAAAGAAGGCAGGAGGGCCACAGCGGAGAGGCAAGGCCAGTGCCTGGAATGAGTGTGCAGGCTGGGAGTCAATCAGGCAGCAGTGTCTAGTGAGACACATATACAGTTAGCCGGGCTGAACACTTTCTGGTTTGGAGACAGGGTCTCTATGTAGCCCTAGCTGACCTGGAACTCAACATGTAAACTAGACTGCTCTTAAATTCACGAAGATCTGTCTGTCTCTGCCAATTGAGTGCTGGGATCAAAGGCCGCTCCACCACACCTGGCTAGACAGACTCTTACAGAACAAAGCCACCTAGAGCCATCTCAACCATGAATGGCACAGTGGGCTAAAAACTTATCTAGCACTTCCATGGAAAGATTTGACCCATTATTCCTTGAAACATAAATTCTATTTTCTTTGTTTTTCTGAAGTTACACTATAAATGTAAATGATTACAACAGAACTAGTTAGACAAAAGTGGTCCTAGCAAGGGACCTTCCATCTAGTGAAAGAAGTCCTGTAAAATACCTAGCTCCATCTGTGCACAGAACAAGGAAGGTCTAGCCCTGCACGTGTGGCCAGAGTGTAGCAGGAATACTGCTGGACAGAGTACCAGGAGGGCTCAGGCTCCTTCCAGAGGGCAGGGTGATCTCCTCTCCCACGCTCTGGGCACTGGAGAGGATTACTTGGTAGGAAGCTGAGCCAGTACCAGAACATGAGCCTGTACCACAGATCACCACGATGGAAATGGTCATAGCCCATCTAGGCCTTCTCAGGGTGCCAAGCATTCTGCCCTTTCTTATCCCTGGACTGCTGCCTGCCCCTTCCCACCCTGCCAAGCAAAAGTCCTGTTCTTCAGGGCCCAGCCATGAGAAGTTGCCAGCTTAGGGCTTCTCCTGCAACCCCTAGGGACCCACCTACTGGGGCCAGAATGTCCATGGAGCACACACCACCACGCCCCTCGGCTTTCCTACATTAGCTTTCCTAGAATGTCCATGGAGCACACACTGCCACGCCCCTCGGCCTTCCCGCATTAGCTTCCTAGGCATCCCTTCAGCTACCCCAAGCCCCTCGGCCTTCCTGCATTAGCTTTCCTAGAATGTCCCTGGAGCACACATTGCCACACCCCTCGGCCTTCCTGCATTAGCTTCCTAGGCATCCCTTCAGCTACCCCTTAGGCGTTCTCAGCACCTATGCATGGAACTAACCCCTCCCGTGGCTTCTGAGACTGGCTGTGCTGGTCAGCCTTGTCCCACCTGACTCGACACAGCAGGGCCTAGGTTGTTATAGGTTCCTAGCCTCTTCTGCTCTTCCCTGACAGCCACATGCCAGCACTACAGGGTCTAGGCTGGCCAATCACCGACATCAGCAGGCAGATCATCCAAGCCCATACTAAATGGGACCCAGTACATAGTCTGAGCAGAACCACCCATACCTTGGCAACGACAGTCACGAAGTCCCTGAATGTCTTTAACTGGGCTCCGGCCAGGGACTTGTGGGCAGCCAGCTCCACTCTCAGCAGGTAGTGAAGTCCTGACTCCAGGTCTGCAGTGTACAGCTTGGCCCTGAGAGGAGAAGTGGAGAGTTAGGAAAAATCCTTCCTGTTTTCTATACAAGGCCCCTCTTGTTTCTGCCACGCCCCCGTGAAGGGAGACTGAGGAAGCTGCCCCAGCGCAGCCTCTCGGCTGCATCCAGCCCCACTCATACTTGCCTGTTAAATTCTTTCCAAACCACAACCTCTGACTTTTCTTCTTTGTTGGACTTTTCAGGAAAGGAACGTAACTTTTTCCTCACATCTGGCAGGGATTTTAAGTAAGAGGAGAAAAACGAGCGTAGCGGCTTCGCACTGTGAAGGGAAGAAGGAGGGTGTTTTCATGGGGCTCAAGATCATGGGCCTCTCCAGGCCACAGCTGGGAGTGGGGCTGGCCGCCATTCCCCTGGTGCGTACACTGACAAAGGTGAAGGATGCTCACGTCAGCTGGGCCTCAGGAGCCACCCTCCCACCTGAGATGAGGAGACAGAACGTCAAGTCCAGAGACTCGCTGACTGACAGCTGCTGGACCTTACGATGCTTGGAAAGCTGTTGGAGCATCTACCAAAGTCAGTTTCATCCTGGCTATGATTCTACTGTCCCAGGGGCCTCACGACTTGCTTGCTCTGCAGGCCAGGCTAGGGTTAGCACCTCCCAGGCTATCTGATGCTTAGAAGTCATCAATGTCCATTGCGGAGAATAGAGTATTAATGTGGTTTTGTGTTACAGGTTGCACATGTGACATGCTTGTGCTAAGTTACACACAACCATCGTCAGGACCCGACGGCAGTCACTCGGGTAACTGTTAGGGCAGCCACCCAGATGCTCAGGGCCCATCCCAAGAAGCTCTATGACCTGGGGTGCCCTGGACTTCCATTTTTTCTTTTCCCTCTTGAGAGAGGGTCTCATGTAGTCCCTATGTAGCTAAAGATGACTTTGAACTTCTCATTCTCCTGCCTCACCTCCCAAATGCTGAGATTACAGGTAGGAGCCACCAGGCCTAGTTATGCAGTAACAGGGTCAAACCCAGGCTCCTGCATGCTAACCAAGTGCTTCGCCAGCCAACCTGCATTCAGCTAAACAACTGTGGGGAGCAGCTGAGACCCTGCGCAGGCTCTCCTGCAGCCTTACAACTTTCTGAAGCTTTATTCAAGGTCACTTTATTGACTTGTCCCCTGTGCTCACCCCAACCTCTCACTCTCCAGAGTTTGCTGGCCACACAACAAATACAAGCAAAAGCCCAGACCTACCATAGGAGGGGTCAACAGACACCTGCTGCACTTGGAGTTTGCTCAGAAACTCATGGAAACAACTAGGTACAATAATTGGGGCCTGGAACAGGGTCATAACAGGCCAGGGAAGATGGCCAGGGGAACATGACTTCCTACATCTTAGCCAGCAAGAGTCTGTCACGTGGACTCTGAGCCTTTATCCAGTATGCCAGTGAAGTGCACATCTCCTCAGACCTTACTGAATGCTCACCTATTCATTATACAAACTAGTACTTACACATTAACTAGTCCGTGAGACCCATTTGGGTAAATCAAGTAACAGGAAGGAACTGAAGAGATGCCAAGTGTCCCCAGAAATGCTTTGTCCGTATCCAGTACTCTGCTCACCATGATGTTGTCATATGGAATCAAATCCAAGATCACCTGCAGAAAAAAGTCATGTTATTGCCCTGTTTTTCTTGGAAAACATCCTAGAGTGCACAGCCCCACCCACTTCACAGGCGACCCTTCATCTCCAGGTGCGGAACTGTTCAGATACCAGCCCTGGCCACTTGCACCACACACATGGGAAACCTTGCTCCACTTGCAGACAGCGGGGCGGTGGGACATGCAGGGCCATGCCAACTCCACACGACTGAGGCAGCACCTCAGACTGCACCCTTCCCACGCAATCAAAGGCAGTCTGTGAACCTTAACTTACTGAGGTTTAAGCAGCTCACCAAGCCACGTGACTACTCTCATTTAGCAATTTTACAGAATAATCAAAAGAAACATTTGTTGATCCTCTGTGTGTGTGTATTCATGTGTGAGTAAGTACAGGTGTATATGTGGACGCATGTGGAGACCAGAGGATAACTTAAGGTGTCCTCTGAAGAAGGACTTAGGTACCATCTACTTTGTTTTTGAGACAGGGTCTCTCATTGGCCTGGGGCTTACCACGTATGCAGGTTGACTGGCCAGCAAACCCCAGAGATGGGCTGGCTTCTGGCTACTCAACACCGGGATTATGGAACTTGGAACTCGAGTGCCCATGCTTAGAGCAGACTCTGTAAGAATAGAGTAGGCACCCTCACCACTCCTTAGCTACAGCCCCGTTCTCCAACACACTGCCTACTGTGTGCCCACATTTTGGGTTGGGGAAGCTCCTGTAAGCAACTTGTACCTGCTGGGCTTGCTTAGCCTGGAGGAGCTGCAGTGGTCTAAGTCACAGAGGGACCAAGGGTTAGCATCTCAGTGGCTAAAAACCCTTCCTATGCTCACTATATGGCAAGTAGAATCTGTTGTTCTCTGTTGCTCTTAGATGTCAACAAAGCCAGCTACTTCCTGGGCTGAGGAACAGATTACATGTAAGTGGATGTACCTAAGGTTACAGTGGAGGTGGTGGCAGTGGTGGTAG
The DNA here is from genome assembly GCF_947179515.1 of Apodemus sylvaticus. Classification (NCBI taxonomy): domain Eukaryota; kingdom Metazoa; phylum Chordata; class Mammalia; order Rodentia; family Muridae; genus Apodemus; species Apodemus sylvaticus. Next base: position 5,103,618 of record NC_067476.1, read on the forward strand.
CAGTGGCAGAGGTAGTGGTGGTAATGGTGGTTGTCCTTCTTTTCGTTTTGTTATTGTTGTTGTTGAGACACTTGGTAGCCTTTGATGGCCTGGAACTCATATGTGTACCACTGTCCCTGGCCACAATGGTTCTTCTTGATACTAACTTTCAGGGCACACATTTGGTCACAGGTCCTACCCAGAGGACCAGGCCTCACTGATTCCGAAGCACTGATGTCCTGGCACGATGGAGAGGGTGATCAGGGAGGAAAGCCTGTTTTCGGCTTGTAAGTGTCCATGTGTGTCTGAGGGGCAAAGGGCCTGAAAGAGCAGGCAGCAGCTCTGGGCCATAGGGAAGGAGCTGGAGTAGGGAAATACAGGGAAAGAAAGAGCTCCGGGCTCTGCTGCTCCTCAGGCTGTTGACTGGGAACCCTGACAACTGCAAAGGAAAGAACATGCATTGCCAAACTCGGAGGAGGGCAGTGAGGTCCCAGAGGGCAAGCACATACGACTGCCACGCTGTTGTGGAGCCCGCCTCACACCCTCCAGGGCCTGCTGAGGGCAGCGCTGTCTCCTTCCAGAACTCAGATAACCTAGAACTTCATTCAAGCAGCAGAAGGAGGAGCCCAAAGGTCAGGCTGAACTTCCAAGTGGGCCAGGAGGCCTTCTCGTCTTCAAGGGACCCTGGCATTAGCAACTGGGTCTCTGGTCCTCTGGTTTGATACTTAGTCAAAGCTAAAGGTTTCTAAACCACCCATATGACACAAACATCTCACAAAAGAAGCAAGGCCCTACAAATTCCTGGATGTGGTAAGACAGCACACAGGAGATCTGTAATAGTGTGAAATAACGGCCTTGATGAAGACACTGGACCCTAAAGGCAAGCCCTGTCAGTCAGCATGTCTGTCCATCTGTCTGTCTGTCTGTCTTGCTATATATAGACTGGTTACTTAGGATCTCTGTAAGTAATGACAGCTCACCACTCAAGGTTGTTGCTGTCCATGCACTGACCATAGTCCCATCCAGCCACCCCAGCTGTAGCTCCAAAGTACATGAGGCACGGTACCTCTCGTCCAACATAAGAGCCATTGCTTTCAAACACAATGGCATGGTATTGGCCACTGTGGCTGTCCAGGAAGGAAAGGATGTCACTGGACCTGTCAGAAGAAAGAAAAACCTTCAGTGCTCTCCATGATCACAGTCTCTTACAGCATGCCAGCACCCCAGTCACGATACACATTGAGATTTTAAAAACCAGGCCCAATCTGCACCAGGTAACATGGGGAGAGGGATGGACCAGGCTGCCCACTTGCTACGTGCTACTATCACAATGCTCTGGGTCCCACAGGTCACCTTTCAATGCAACTACTCACTGAATAGGGTCCAGGGGTGGGCATGCAGGAGGCCGGGTGCCCTCAGTGTGGTTCTGCAGGAAGTCGATCATTGTCTGCCTGACTGTCCGCAGTTCCCTGTCAGGTCCTACACAAGAAAACCTGGGTCATGGCCATGGCTCCAGGTGCCTGTACCTAAGCAGCTGTCCCAAGCCCACAGCCCAAGGACAGAGAAGGCTGCAGCACTATCCACACAGCCCTGGGTGCACTGCTGTTCGCTGACAGGCTACATCCTGTCACAACAGTCACAACAGTGGGAGACCACACAGCTGAGAGCAGATGACAGGCTACAGGACACAAGACAAGGTGACAAATCTCACACAAATGGTGGTGAGAGGTGGCCAGAGGCACCAGCTAACTCCACTTTACTGCTAACACAGGCAGACAGGCAGGCAGATGGCTCCTGATGTCAGGTTCACACACAAAAAGCCCATGAGCCACGCCCTTGCCACACACACACTCCACCAGATGCTTTTTCCATCAGGTTGTTACCGCATGAAGGGGGAAAGGGACCTGCAGGGAAGGGAGGGAGGCTGGGGTGTGGCGTGAGCAGAATGAAGAGTACATGAGACAGTCAGAAGACAGGCTTCACAAAACTGTAACAAAAATGTACTTCCACGTTTTCCAAGAAGGCCAAAGCACAAAATAAAGAATTTCCTGTGGTTGGAGAGATGGCTCAGTGGATAAGAGCATATACTGCTCTTCCAAAGGTCCTGAATTTAGTTCCTAGCACCTATGTCAGATTGTCCATAGCCTCCTATACCTCCAGTTCCAGGGGATCTGACCCTGGCCTCTAAAGACAGACAGACAGAGGTGGTGGGTACACATGCACACACATACAATTTTTTAAAAATTAAAAAAAAAAACTTATTCTCACCCAAACTATTAAGGTTTAACTTTTTCCCAGAAGTAAGGCAGCACCATGCAAACATGCTGACTGATTGGAGGAGGCCGGGCTCCATCTGAGGCCACAGTCACTTTACCAAGGTGAGTAAGTAAGTGTAAAGTGTTAAAATAGAATCTTCATGTCCTTACCTTTAAAGTTCTCTCCAGTTGTAAACTCCTTTGTAAACGCTTTAAAATACTAAAGGAAAAATACAGACAAATGAGGCGGGCGCGGGGAGTGTGCTTATGTTTAATACTTAAATGAGAGCACCGCTATCTCAACCAGAAGCTTCGGTCAGGTCCCTCCCAGTTATACTGCCTGGACGAAACGTGTCCATACCTCTACAGACACGAGTGTTCCTGCAGCTAAGCACAAACTGGGTTCTATTACGTCACATCTAACTCAACAGGGTCAGAAATGAGACAACTCACTAAGGCGGGATCCTTACTAAGGTGGTGTCCCTTGAAGTTTTGACAGCCCAGGTTCCAGGGACGAGAGGAGCCATCCAGAGCCTCTGAGAAGTCAAGGGTTCTGACCAGAGCTGCCCCATCAGAAGCACATCAATAAAAGTTAAGGATAGGGAGTATTCCCAACATAGGCCAAAAGGAGGCCAGTGCTTAGTGAGATACTCAGAGGACTCCTTGTATTTCTAAGGGAGAAGCAGAAGCAGTCAAGAGGAAAATGGACAGACATCTTAACAGTCCCACAAGAATAAAAGCACAGATGTGCTTGTCACTAGGAAAACAGGGAGCACAGGCCCTTTGCCCTGAACCATGGGCAGATATGTTATGTTGTGGTAGGGGCCCCAATGGGTCCTCTGGCCTTCTTCCCAGATTCAGCCTGTCACAGGTTGAGGGGACCCTTATAGGAATGTCAGTCCATGTATTAAAAGCCAGGAGATAGCCCAACACACAGCAGAGAGGGTTATTACATACAATGAGGTATTATTTATTGCACAGCCAAACCCAATGAACCACAGCAGTGCCCAGCATCATGGGAAAATCTTGGCAGTTGTCATATGATTATAACAAAGAAGGCCCAGACAGTTACATAAGCACTGTTTAATGGAGGGCGTGAAGCTAACAGCCAATATGTGACACTATCAGCCCAAGGCCAGAAAGCAAGACAACAAGCATCAAGGGCCTGTGAGATTCCTGGGACTGGCACCACAATGAGCATCATAGGTCCAACACTCAGTCAATAGATGGTGGGGAAAAACAGGGGCATCACTGTGCTAGGGGTGGGGGATTGCCTCTGAGAGTGCAGTGTTCACAGAATAGAGGTGCAGAACTGCAGTCACAGGCTCTTCAGAAATTAACTCCAAGTGGCACACACCTTTAATCCTAGTACTCAGGAGCCAGAGGCAGATAGGTCTCTGAGTTCAAGGCCAGCCTAGTCTACAAAGTGAGTTCCAGGATATCCAGGGCTACACAGAGAAACCCTGTCTCAAAAAAAAAAAGGAGGAAGAAGAGAAGGAGGAGGAGGGGAGGGAGGAGGAAGAAGGAGGAGGAAGAAGAAGAGGAGGAAGAAGGAAGGAAGGAAGGAGGGAAGGAAGGAAGGAAGGAAGGAAGAAAGGGAGAAAGAAAGAAAGAGAAAGAAAGAAAGAAAGAAAGAACAACATCAAATGTGCTACATAGTTTTGGAGATGCCTGTGAGTGCGAGACATTCAGATGCAAGCATGTGGGTATATATTCATGTACACACTACACAGCATGTGGGTATATATTCATGCACACACTACACAGCATGTGGGTATATATTCATGCACACACTACACAGCATGTGGGTATATATTCATGCACACACTATACAGTGGACCTTCAGCAGGTCTCAGGTAGTACCTCTGCCCCCTAGTGGAAGAAATATGTACAAGTTTGTCAGCAGAGCCCAGGCAGCAGGGTACTGGAAGCGCCACTTCAAGCTGCTAGTGCCTTCTGCCAGTAATTGTAGAGCCAGCAGCATGATACCCCATAAGGATACGTACCCAGCAGGCTTCTGTGTGAGCAGGGGCTCCATACTGTACCTGGCTCTGATCAGAGCCTTCTGTGGCTCAAGATGAGGAACAAATGGGCAACAGGCTGGGAATGCAAATCCCCACAAAGTCTTCAGACTTCAAGGCAGAAATGCTAACCTAGGAGTTACTGGCACATGGATTCTGCCTAATAAGCCCCCTGTGAAAAAGGCAGGCCTGGAGCAGGGATCAAGGTTGCTGGGGGGCTCACCCTGAAGGTGGGGTAGAAGTGGATGTCATATGTGCGGCACACATCCTGGTTCTTTTCTTCTGCACAGTCCAGAGCAGCGACACGGATGGCAGCAGCCCAGTCTACAAGGCAAAAATCAGAAGCACATCAATAAAAGTTAAGGATAGGGAGTATTCCCAACATAGGCCAAAAGGAGGCCAGTGCTTAGTGAGATACTCAGAGGACTCCTTTTGGGACCTTGAGCAGGATTGCCAACACCAAGCCACTCCGTCCTAGGCAGCACCTGCACAAGCACCAGCTGCCCCAGCTGAAGCACTCCACACCCCACTTTGTGTTGTTCATGGGCTCTGTGCTGAGGGAAAGCAGAATGACCTAACCGAAGCTACAGGTGTCTTCTACCACTGTTCGCCAAGAACACAGATCTTTGCTGAATTCTCAATCACCCAGCAGCTTGTCATGCCGCAGTCTCCTGTTAAAAGATACCCGATGGGTGGAAGTGCAGGCACCGGTAGCATTGTCTGCAGCTGGTAATGGACACTACAGAGACACCAAGCAGAGTATGCAGTAATCAGATGGACCTGGTGGGCCAGCGCTGTGCCTCATTTTCAAGTCAGGCTAGTGCTCTGAACTGAAGCACTCTCCCCAACCAAGGGATGCACACGCCACTGTTGTAGGGAGGAGCAGTCTTCCTTTCTTACCTTCAATGTATTTATTGGGAATGCCAACAAATGCACGTGTACATGCACACCAGAAAAGGCAAATCAACTTCCTACATGAGCCCTGTGTCTGTGTTAGTAATTATCAGCTCCTGTGTAAAATGGTTTATCCAAATCACTTCCAGTCCTAGAACTCAGATTGCAAACGTCAGACCCAAAACCCTGGTCATAAATCTCCCTCTTTTTTTTAGTCCAACACACTGCCACAGCCACAACAAATAACTGGCATGTGTTCTTAGTGCTACTAGGCACCCAGCTGGCACATCTCCTCCCATCCAACACTTCCTCTTGAGCTCCCATAAAGGTGGCATAGGTCGAGATTTTTATCAGGTTCTTTTGCTGGGATAAATGAAATGTAGCTGGGCATAGTGGTGCATGCCTTTAATTCCAGCACTGCAGAGGAGAGGAAGGCAGATGTCTTGAGTTTGAGGCTAGCCTGGTCTACAGAGAGTTCCAGGACAGTCAGAGTAACACAACAAAACCCTTAGTGTGGGGAGGGTGAAGTGTGCTTCTGCAGGGGCCTGAGGGGGACTCAGCACCTCTCTCATTATAATAAACACACATAGGTCAGGGCGCAGCCTCTTTTTGCCTCTCACTCAGGGAAGGGACACTTTGTAAGGGAAGCTGTCCCTGGCAATACAGAGAGAAGTGCCCCTGCCTCGCATCACCAGCATCAAATGCACCCTTTAGGTAACTACAGGGGCTCCTTCTCAGAGATGTGCACTCTTCTTTCTCCAGGGTGTTAAAATTACACCATTATTCCAGGAACCTGGCCCTGCAGAGGTGGTGGGCTTGCCTGGTGATCTCTGCATGACTGGGAGCACAGCATAGCCGGGCATGAGGCAGACAGAGAGCCACTTGGGTGAGCCTGTATTCATACCCTCTGTCTAAAAGTTGCTTGATTTCTGGCAGGAGCTCATGCAATGGGTTACTGGTGTGCTTGGCCAGTGTTATTCTGTTTTCTCCAGCAACCTACTCGAAAGGCACATGAAACCATTCCTACAAGGACAGTGATGCTCAGAGTCCTCAGAGGCTGCATGAGGGATGAGCCCGGATAGAGAGGCAATGTCAGAGGACACTTACAAAAACCAGGTGCCGGAGTTCAGTGACTGTCTTCTATGTGAACCACCCCAGTGTCCTACATACTACCCTCACTTAAAGGACACATCTTTCCCCTCTTTATTAAGAGTAAGAAACAAGAGTAGGTTATTCACAAATAGTAATCAAATACTGCCAGCTACACAAAACCAGTTCTGTCCCAAAGCCACTTTAAAAGCATAGAAAAAAAAAAAACCCTCCAGTATTTCTGAGTCACAGCCATAGCTTCCTGGAGTCTCCTACGGTGCAGAATTGAGGAAGAACAGTTAATCCTCCCATCAAATTAGAGGCAGACAGAACAGAAGGCTCCGAGGCCGAAGCTGCTTCAAGGGCAGACTCACGCCCTGCATCTGGCCCAGCACCTCATTCTGCCACCCTGACTTGACTCAGACCCAACCACACTTTGCTGTGTGGATCTCCTGTATTTCCACCCACAGTTCCTTCCATGTTTTAGAAAAGCCCCTTGTGCAGAAAAGCGTGTAACGGTGGAAACTCCAGAGTAAAGCACAGGAACAATCTCCTGTCACCTGAAATACCCAAACCACCCAGAACTGGGATGGGTGCACCAGGTTTGCATGGTGCGGTCTGGTCCTGCTTTGTTTTTGTTAAGCATGTGCACTCAGAATTGAGTATGGGGTGGGGGCTCAGTGGTGCAGAGCATCCCAGGGTTGGTCCTGGCACTGTGCAGCTTGCGTGGTGTTGGGCACTAGCTTTGTATTTCTCAGATTCTTCATTCTGGAATCTGCAGCAGAAGCCCACTCCAACACAAGACACAAGAAAAGAGGGTTCCAGGGCTGGAGAGATGGCTCAGTGACTGCTTCCAGAGGTCCTGAGTTCAATTCCCAGCAACCACATGGTGGCTCACAACCATCTGTAATGAGATCTGATGCCCTCTTCTGGTGTGTCTGAAGACAGCAACAGTGTACTCACATACGTATAACAAATCTTTAAAAAAAAGAAAAGAGAGAAAAAGAAAAGAAAAGGAAAGGAAAGAGGGTTTCCAGGAATCTTGCAGGACACAGTACTCGGCAGACAAACCAGAGGAAACTTTGTAGTTTGTCTGTTTATTTGATTTGTGTGTTTTGATTGAGATAGGCTCTGGTTATGTAGTCCAGGCTGGTCTTGAACTTGCAATGCTCCTGGCCTCAGTCTCCTGAGTGCTGAGATCATAGACTCTTGTAATAACCCTCTGAATGTAGCCCAGCAGCAGAGACTGAACACACCAGCCCCCCTCATATGACTTGGCCTCTGAAAGACTGGAGGCACCTAGTCCGTGAGGATAGGGAGCAGTGCTCATACAACTCCACCCTGGACCGCCATCAGAACAAGGCCTCATTGCTGATCCCAGATTTCACCCCACCCATGGTAGGGCACTATCCCTAAATACATGAGCAACTTCCTAGCAATGCAATCTACTCAGTGCAGAATACTCCAAGCGTCTTCGATCCACACTGCCCCACCCAGGGTCCTGTGAATGCACACAGGGACACTGAACTCTAGTACCCATTTGATGAGGGAGGAAAAGGGAATCCCAGAACCAACTCTGCTGACACTGATACCAGGGCAGAGACAGGTGCGAGAGTGGGGAAGTTGCTGCTTCTGAGTGTTCATTTACCCCTGGCTCAGCCAAGTCAGCAAGGTGCAGACAGTGAGTCACCACCAAGGTGGACGGAAACTCCTAGCTCAGCTGCACTCCTGGAACAAGTTAGTACAACCCATGCAGCCAGCAGCAGCTCACAATAGGCCTCAATACACTCAGTGGCTTCAAATCACAATCCGCACAGGTCCCACGGTCACACAGCACTCCTTCAGAGCTCTCGTTCATCCTGGGCCTGGGCCTCCTGCCTGGACTTCCACTCTGCTCCCTTGGCTGGACTGCAGGACGCCACTTAAAACATCCACACCTCAGGTGCATGAAGGGGAAGGTGAGGACCGTGAACAGAACAGCAGCCAGCAGCCAGTGAGAGCTGTATGCTGTCCTGGGGATGGCAGCATGCCTCGGCTGGGTAAGCACGGCTGACAGGGCCACAGAGGCAGGTCTCAGCACACAAGCATCTATAGAACAGCACCTAATTACAGCCCCCTCTCCTTTATATTTTTTAGCCAACAATGCCCTCTGACCTCAAGAGAGTCAGAGGAGCAGGCCTCGTGAGCACAGATTCTATCAGACACTATGTATGTGCACCACAAAGGGCTGGGGATAAGTCCTCCTCTCCACATGTCGGGGCAAAGGGACCAACTCACCAGGGTGCCCACTCTGGCCTTTCTGGCCTGGCCTGCTCTGAGTCCTGTCTCTGTGATATCTACCACTGGCTATCCTAGCATCTCTTCTGAAATGTCCTGTCCCCCTCAGCTCCAAGTGTCTCATACAGGTGCAGCGGAGACACCACTGCTCTTCCCTCAGCCTCACAGCAATGGTCCTCACAGGTGGACCCTGCTCTCTGATCCCATATGAGGCAACTGCTAGCTGGGAAAGGAGCACGCCCTGGCTTGCACAGCACTCAGGAGGCAAAGGCAGATAAATGTCTGGGTTCAAAGCCAGCCTGGTCTACAGAGCTAGTTCCAGGAAACAAACAACAACAACAACAAAAAAAAAAAAAACAAAAAAAACCCACATGCACACAAAGCAGATTCTCACTGAGATTCTCACTATGTCATCAAGGAACACTGGAGGAACAGAGCACAAGTCCCCCAGGGACAGGAGGTAGCTAGGACAAAGTTCTCTTAGTGCCAACCCACCCCATCAGCATCTCTACTGACTGGGTACTGTGTGAAGTTCACACATAACCTTAGCCAGGGCTAGTAAGAAATGATCATCAGTTCCTGTGCAGTGGTAACCTGTGAGATGAAAGACCCGAGGCCCACTGTAGCTGAGGAGGAGAACAGCTGGATGGGGAAAGATGGCCATCATACCCCGGCTGAAATGCCATGGCCACAAAGCCTCCTAGTAAGGATCATTCCTTATTCCGGCTTTAGGCAAACTCTGGCCCAAATCTATACAGTTGGGTGAGATAGTGCACACCTGTAACTCCAGCATTTAAAAGCAGATGCAAAAGGATTCCAGCTTTGAAGACAAGACTGGGCTACACAGCAAATCTTTTCTCCCTCTATCTGCTTAATATGTGCAAAGGATCCTAAAGGGTAAGTGTCTCTCCTGAAATGGCCTGCACAGTTCCTGAGCTGACCTTGGAAGACATTACTTGCCAGGCGGTGGTGGTGCACGCCTTTAATCCCAGCACTTGGGAGGCAAGGGCAGACGGATTTATGAGTTCAAGGCCAGCCTGGTCTACAGAGTGAGCTCCAGGACAGCCAGGGCTACACAGAGAAACCCTGTCGGAAAAAAAAAAAAGAAGTAGAAGACATTACTTTCTTCTACCTCCTCACTACTCACTACCAGCCAGAGTCCTGGCTATGAGAACCAGTGACCCTACTATTCTCCAAGCAGTCCTCACTTTTTATTCCCCTGTATGAAGAGTTACTTTGGTTCTGCCATCTGCAGTTTTCAGGACTCTAGGCTCTGCCGTGTCCCCAGTGTCCCTCTCTGCCTATTCTCAGTAAATGGAAAATGAGCACCCTGCAGATTCTTATTGAAGCAGTCATCTTCAATAGCCTGTATAAGCAGAAGACACCAGACACCATGGCAATGAGGAACTGAGGGGAAGGCATAAAGGCTTCACTGTTGCTGGCAGCAGTGACAGAACACTCACCTGTGTTCTCTACCTGTGGATAGACAGCACACTCTGTGCCTAGCCACCTGTCCAACATCTCCCACTCTCAATTCCCAATGTCCTCTAGAGGGACACAGAAAGTGAGCCAACAGGGCTCTGGAATCACCTGGCCTGTCTGTCACCTGGTAACATTATCTGCAATATCAGAGACTAAACACCTCGCTGCCAGACAGTCGTAGACTCATTCTCGATGATGTGGTGAGTACCTGCCAGGTCTCCTGTTCCCTTTCAAGTCCTTCACCAAGAACTTCAGGGGCAACCACCGATGTGTCCTCTCTCCATGGAGGACTGAAGGGGAGAGAAAGAGTCCTGAGGTCACCAAGAGCGGAGGGACACAGGCTTCCTGTTCTCCTAGGTCTCTACAGAAATCATTCAGTGCCCAGGAGAGTAAGCATAGGTGTCAACTGCCAACCCAGATTATGCTAAACATGACAGCTTGAGATAACTGATTTCAACAGAGCAGGTTTTGTTCTGGGAAATACTTAAGATGAGAAAGACCTAAGCCAGGGCCTACTAGAATGGCCTTTGGATCCACTGAACAGTAGATCTTTTGTTAGCCTAGGTCTCATAAGGAAAACCTCTATTTCCCCGCAAAGTCAGTGACGAGCCAAAGAAACTTCACCATAAGTTTTTAAGAAATTGCCAGGTGTTCTGAACCTAAGACACAGGCTGGGGACCCCCCAGACCTTCCAGCTGCCAAAGACACAGGCTGGGAACCCCCCAAGACCTTCCAGCTGCCAAAGACACATGCTGGGGACCCCCCCCAAGACCTTCCAGCTGCTCATTCAATAAGAAAAGACTGAGGGGCAGGAAGGCAAGCATAAGCCACCTTCTAGCTAATCCCCACCCATGGCAACACAGCAGTCCAACCAGAGACTGGCATGGGGGCTAGGAGAAGCCACTGGGTGCTATTTCATGGAGGCAAGAAGAAACCCCTGGGGAGGGCCCAATACAAGGCCTGCATGTCCAACACACCGATGATTGATTACCCATAAGTGCCCTCTCTCCTGTTAGATCACCCAGGCAGGAAGCCAGCAGGAAGCATAGCCAAGTGGAGACCGGGCAGAAGGTCTAGTGCTTTCTATATTCTGCACAGAAGTCTACAAGGCAAGGCAGAGAAGGTACTCAGGTCAGTATCACAGGAGGCCCGGAATGAGAGTCAGAAGCTTCCTAAGGAAGTTGTCCTTACAGTTCCAACATGGCAGGCTTCACATGGGATGTCATCACTTCTGTAGGTGTCCTGCAGTTAGGCAGGATCCCTTACAATAGGTGACCAGACACCTCCGGAGCTTGTGCTGACTAGATGTTAGATCTACTCAGCAGCCTAGGCTGGGACTCATAACACAAGGGTTAGTATCTACCAAACCCTCAGGTGACTTCCTTCAGGAGCCTCTGACATCCCTGACGCAGGCAGTTCTGCCCTAGCATCCTGCTTCCTCTTCAGGCTCTCGCCTGCTCCTGCCAGTCAGCTTTCCCTTTCACCACGCCTTGCCCCATCTTCTAGGCAGCCAGGCACTCTTTAAAGACAACTGCAGTTCATTAAGTCAGCCACAGCAGTAGCTGTGGGTTTTTACTGTGGCACTTTTGGAACTGTCCTTCCTTTCAAATTTCTCTCTGTTGGTTTGGTTACAGAAGAGTCAGCTTGTAACATGTGATGTGGCTTATACCAGTTAGTTACCAGATTGAAAGGCAGAACTGATATAAGCAGAAAAAAGCTGTCAACAAGTCTTGCCAGGGTCACCTGCAGGTCCACCAAAAAGCATGGAGAAATGGAACGTCCTCTCCCCCACTGAGTGGCAAAAAATAAAATAAATAAATAAATAAATAAATACTCCACAAAAAACACTGTATAAACTGTCTTTTCAATGTCTTGCCTCAGTTTTGGCTAGTGCTTGCCAAGGACTTAAGGAAACCTGAGATTGCTTAGAGGATAAAAGCCCAGACTGCATCAGGGTGGTGTCAGTGCACACCTTTATTCCCAGCCCTCAGAAGGCAGAAGCAAGCAGATCTTTCTGAGTTCGGGGCCAAGCTGGTCTACAGAGTGAGTTCTAGGATAGCCAGGGCTACACAGAGAATCCCTGGCTTGAAAAACCATAAACAAAGGAGCGAACAAACAAAACCCTGCATACTGCCCCTTCTGGGGTCCAGAGTTCCATTCCCAGCACTTACACCCGACAGTTCCCGACCACCTCTAATTCCACCTCTAACACCTCTGGCCTCCAAGGGAAACTGCACTCACCTGCACACACCCATGCCCACATAATTCAAAGCAAAATAAGTATTAGAAAAAACGAAAAAGAAAACTTAAGACCCAAGAAAACAATTTCATTAGATTCTACGTAAAAGCCAGCCTGAACAACATCATGAAAAATCTGTCTCAAAAAAATAAAGTCAAAGTGCCCCAACAACGAGGAAAGAGAAGGTAAACATTTTAAAATAGTCATTTGCAATTGTGTACTTGGAAAAAGGGCTTCTTTGCAAATCTGTTTAAGAAGAACACAGCAGTGTTCAACACCAGGCCTAAAACCAAAGGTGCTGGAAGAAGAGTAACAATTTGTTGTCTTGCCTGTGAGATCTGTAATTAGAGGTTAGTTCCACAGTTGTAAGCCAGTGAAGCCAAACCGAGGCCAGTGCTGGGAAAGCTACTGCACAGCCACTCAAATCCCATTTACAGGAGCCGCTCGAAGGGGTCCGAGGTCTGCAAAGGTGGGTAACCTAGCACTAAAGAATAACTAGACACATGTGGAAAGAGTTCTTGAAAGCTATGGTTAGTGAACCAGACGCCCGGCAAGAATACACATTGTAAACTTTCTGCTTCTGCAGAGCAGTCCCCAGAGTGGGTTTCTAAGTTTCTCGGCCCAATGCCCTACCATATGGCCGGCTACCTAGCAAACCAGGTTGGGGTTTGACAGGAATGGGGGACCTTCCAGAGCGGAGAGGGTAGGCTCTGAAATGCAATTGCTGAGTATGGGGGAAGTCAAGCTGATCAGGTAGCGGCTAGGGTAAGTGGTAGGGACAAGATGAAGCTGGTGTTCTGAGCTGGCGACCTCAGGAAAGCCATCTGCCCCATCTGTGGGGCTTCGACCCACGCGGCTGTTGCGTCGGAGGAACGTCCACCGGCGCGCGGGGCCCTCACCTCGCACGTCCGCCGCCAGCGCTCGCCAGGTGGGTGCGTAGCCGATGCAGTGGCCGCACCACGACGAATGGAACTGCACCAGCCACGCGGCTGAGCTGTTGCCCGTGGCCGACCGCACGCTGCCGCTGTCCAGCAACCACACAGCGTCCTCGCCCTCGCGGTAAAGCCGCGCCCCGCCGCCCTCCCGGGGCCCCACTGCCGCCGCCACCGCCAGCAGCAAGAGCAGTCGCGGCAGCCGCGCGGCTCGAAGAGAGGGTGGCCGCCGCGCATCAGCTCCGGGACCGCGCGCCACAGCCCGGGCGGCAGCCATGTTGGGAGTGCCGCCGGCGCGTTGACCTTTCACCCTGGCAACCGCCATCACGTGCTTGCGCGCGCTGGTCCCGCCCTGTGCCGCCCTGTGCACTAGCCCCGCCCAGAACCCGCTAGTCTTCCCAGGCACTACTCTTCGCTCTTCTCGCCCCGCCCTCGTAATTTGGCCCCGCCCCAGCACTGGTCATTCCAGGTCCCGCCCTGCTCGCTTTTCTGCTCCGCCCCCTTCCCCCCCACCTTCGCCGCGCACTGTTCCCGCCCCAGAATGTAGGCCCCGCCTCACTCCTTAGTCCTGCTCCGCCCCTGTACTCCTCGCCCCGCCCCTCCTCTGGGTCTTTGTTGGCCCTATTCCAATCTTAGTACCCAACCACAAGCAATTTTCACCTAGCAAAAGGCCTGGGCCTAGGAAGCCAGATCTAGCAAGTGGAAGTAGCCCATGCCACGTTGAATGTTGAGTAAACACCAGGCCAAGATTTTTAGTCTGAAATGCAGATTTAATAGGACAAAAATAGGTTGAAAAACCATTTGCTATATGCCTGTAATTAATATGTAACATGTAGCCTAGATTTTACATGCAACCTATGATTTTACTTGTCAACCTCAAACGTCCACGATGATCCCTTGACCTTTTTATAACCCACAAGATACAGCAGAACCACCTGGTAAAGTTGGCTGGCTTCCTACTAAGATTGTAGAAAGGAGATGTAGACCTGCCACTTCTTTTTTAGGCAGGCTCTAAGGCTGGCATGGAATTCATTATGTGGCTGAGTCTGTCCTCCTGCCTCCCTGCAGTGGGATTGCAAATATGCACCATCATGTCTGGCTTCTTCAATCAGTCTACTTTCCTATGCTAATGTTCTGCTCTTTGCCAAACACTTGAGAGAATATATCATCTCTCCTACTTCCTGTAGGAAGAGATCCTGCCTGATGTCTCTTTACACTCTACGGTTTTTCCTACCTTCACTCCTGTCAACTGGTGTCTTGTTCTTCCTCTTGACTTATGATTGACTTTATTTATTGAATCCTGTTTACAATAAACAGAAAGCTCATAGATTAAAGGTGTGTGCTAAGGGTTGAGCCACACCACAACTAGAAATAGTTCCCCCCCCCCAGTAAATAACACAATCTTGGGGTTCACCGTGTGCTCAAATATCCTGCAACAGGGAGACATGGTTGGAAGGCAAATTCAGAAAAGCCAGAGGGTGAATATGCAGGACCAGGAACCTGAGGGACGCTGTCTGGGGGCGGGGCAGAGGTAGGCAGTCATGAGAGCAGAACTGGTTGCTTGTGTGGGAAGGATCTGGACAAGGCCAGCCTGGGACAGGAAAGCTTGAGCTTCAGGTCCCAACTCTACACAGAAGGCAAGAAAGTCAGAGGCAGGATGGGGTAGGGAAACTTCTGGGGATATGAGGGAATCTGGAGACTGGTTGAAGCCTGTCTCCAGCTGATAGTCAAGAATTGCAATGCAGTTAATTGCTGATACGGAGATAACGAGATAACATGTTTAAATAAGGATGTTAGAGTAGCAACAAGCCAAGTTTGGGTCTTTTCAATCTAAACCTTCAGGTTTCTAGGAATTCACAAGGAATGCATTTACAGGAAAAGAAGTTCTGTCAACACCTTGTGGCACAAGGTTTTTTTTTTTTTTTTTTTTTTTACCAGATTGTAATTTCATCCAAGATGGCTTCAGAAGCATCCTACAATCTCACTTACTGGAAAGGGGAAAAGAGAAAGAGGAAGGAAGAATCCCTTAGATGCCTGTGGAGCAAGAAACTGACAGCCTCTGAGATCCTATGCATGGCTATTTCAAACCCACTTAGACATGACTTTCCTTTGAGAAACCAACACCCAGGATTAGGTGTGCCCTATTTTATCTGAGCATCTCTCTATTAACCACTATGCTGAAGTTTTTGTTACTTTCTTCCTGAACTCTGACTCCTCTACCATCTGGCCTATCCTGAAATTCTTATCTATGGCAAAGTCAAGAATCTGGTGTTACCTGGGTGGAGATCCTTGAAGGTTGAGGAGACGCCTCAGGTTGCTGGGGACTACATGGGCTGTGTCTACTGCTGCAACTGTGTCTCACTGATGACAAATCCACTGTAATCCCAGCCCATGCAGCCAGTCCTGGGGCAGGGCTCAGACAGCAGGCAAGACGAGAATATACGTTCCAGGGAGTTTATGGTTCTCAACCATTTGTAAAAGCCCCAGTGGCCTTTGTGTGTGCTTTATGAGAGTGGTTGTCATGGTAGAGCAGAAGGGCATGGGACCCCAGGGACTTGGGAAATTCATGTGACAGTTTGGCATGTGGAAAGCTGAAAGCTTGCTCTAAAGAGACTGGTTTGCAAAGCACTGACAGAGACAGATCACAGGAAAATCAAAACTGTGCTTTAACTGAGAAATAACTATTTTCTATGAAAAATAATAACTTCTCCTGAGGCTCATGTCAAGATTTATTGGTCCAAATAGTTATGAGAGATCAGAACCGGAGCGGGTGTAGCCTGAGACCTTGGAGGGAGGGACTTTGGACTGAAGCCTCACTACGGTCAATACGTTTGAATGCCAAAGCACTCTGCTCGAACACATTCTGGGCAAATAAAACGTGTCTAGCACTTTCCGCAGATATGCTTTCTCCCCGCCCACAAGAACAATTTTACGACTTGGCTCCTGCAGCTACAGCCTGTCTTCAGACAGCCTGGCCTGATTATCATTAGTTTCCCATTGCCAGCTTCCCTGCAAGGACACAGTGCCAAGGCTAAAGCAAGCTGCACCTGCTCTGTAGCCAGGGAAGCTGCATCTGGGGAAATCCTGGCTGTGCCATGTGCATAGCCCTACTGTGCCCAGATTTCAGCACCAATACCCGCGAAACGGGTTGGGTGAGGGAGGTGCGCTGTAGAGCTTGAGGCCATTTTGCAAGGTTTGGATGGGGGATATTTATTGTCATGCCAAGCATGTGTGTGTGTCACGCCAAGCATGTGTGTGTAAGATACATCATTTCTCTCACTCAGACGCACAAATCTAATGGAGTTATCAACGAATAGAAAAGAAAAAAAGTAAAAAAAAAATTACAGATTAATTGATCCCAGAACCAGGCAATATGAAAGCCATAGTTCAGAAATGTGTCTTGAAATTGTGTACACAGGAGACTCCATTTTCCCTGACTGAGCCAAATCTCTCCTGTGCTCTGGGTGGGCTGGGAAACGTGGTGCAGGATATTAGCTGGCAGGTCCCTGGAGCCATGTGTTAGCTGGGACTGTTGGATAAAAGTTGGCTTACTGAGCTGGAGCTAACAGACTGGGATGCCCCTGACGCACGTTAGGCTGTGGCTCTGCAGGGGCTGTTGGGAAGGTGACCTACTTCATAGCTGGGGCACAAAGGAATTGTAAGTGGTCTGGGAACCAGCACCAAAGCAGGCAACAGAGGCAGAACAAATATGGTGACCTGGCCCCAAGGGGTTTTCCCATTCCACGTGTTGTTAAATTTGGGTTTCCCAGGGGCCATAAGCTAGCCAGAGGAGATCCGCACTTCTGTGTCTCTGAAAGTAGGTGGAAGAAGCCAAGACCTGCATGGATCACCCTGGACTCACAGGGTAGTAAGACGCTCATCTATCAGCAATCCACACCACAGGGGACCTCTTGTTCAAAAAGTAACTAGTTGCACAAATTTTTGAATATACTGAAAAATCACTAATATGTACATTTTTTTTCTAGTCAGGGTTTCTCTGTGTAGCTCTGGCTGTCCTGAAACTAGCTCTATAGACCAGGCTGGGCTTGAACTCACACAGATCTGCCCACCTCTGCCTCTCCAGTGCTGGGATTAAAGGCATGCACCATTATGCCCAGCTACTATGTACATTTTTAAAAGAAAACTTTATGGTATGTAAATTATGTCACTGAAACTTGACTGGAAGAGGCTGGAGAGATGGCTCAGCAGTGAAGAGCACTTGCTGCCCTTGCAGAGGATCAGGATCTGATTCTGAGCACCCACAGAGGGGCTCACAGCTATTTGTTCAGGGATTCGACACCCCACAGGCACCAGGATACATTCATGCTGCACATTCACTCATTCATACTGGCAAAACAGGCACACACACAAAACTTTTTACATCTTTTATTTTAGATTTAAAAAAGGGATTCGATGGGCTAGGGTGGGGGTACTCAGTGCCCAAGGTGTATTCCAGCCCAACACTGGAAAGAGTGCTAAAATGTAAGCCGGGCGTGGTGGCGCACACCTTTAATCCCAGCACTTGGGAGGCAGAGGCAGGCGGATTTCTGAGTTCGAGGCCAGCCTGGTCTACAGAGTGAGTTCCAGGACAGCCAGGGCTACACAGGGAAACCCTGTCTCAAACAAACAAACAAACAAACAAAAAGGTAGCTCAGCACTGTAGCGTAGCCCTATGCTACTCAGGAGGCTAAGAAAGGAAGATTGAAAGTACAAGGTTGCTTGGGTCAGAGTGAGTTTAAGGGCAGCCTGGGAGTCTTAGTGAGATCCTGTCCCTCCTGGACTTAGTTTCTCTCTCCAGGTGCTGATAAAAACTAAAAAGGGGGTGTTGAGATGGCTTGGTGGGCAAAGGGGCTTGCTGCTAAGCCCAGTGACCTGAGTTTCATCCACAAGACCGTCATGGTGAGGGGGAGGATCTGGCCACCTCGGTGGGAAGAAAGATAGCCAAGCACCTGCTGCAGGCGTCACTACGATGGGTAAATGTGTGGTGGAGAGATGGAAAGATGGAGTGTGTGTGGAGAGATGGAAGAGACACAAAGCTGAGGAGCTCATACACCTCTGCGAAAGGTAGAACTGGAGACTCGACAGTGGTGAGAACAGGCAGATGAGGCCACGGTGACGGCCTGGCCTGGGCTGCTGACGAGGAGCCATGTCTGGGGCCATGGTCCTGCTGCAGAACACGTGGATGTCTGAGGGCTGTGCTGCCACAGGGGACATGCTCATCTGAGGTCTGTGTTGAAGCCATGGGGACATCTGGGCCCATCCTGCTGCCAGCTGTGGCATTGGGTGAGCTAGGCAGGGCAGTGAGGGAGAGCTCACACTGGTGACAGTGGCCCAGGAGAGCTGCCAGGCTGACCAACTCAGCTCCCTCCCCAGCCCAGGTCCAGGGATTATCTCACCCAACCTCTACCCCATCTGTGTACTCTGAGGGCGTGAAGGGGCTGGTCTTACAGATCCAAAGCTGCAGCACCTCCGTGACACAAGGTAACAATGGGATATCTGAGAAGAGTCCCCGTGAGGATCCAGTATTGATAGAGTAGTGGGAGCCAGATGCTTCAATCAGTACTGCAAAGGGGAAATCTTAGTATACACAGAAGTATAAAAAATATCATTTTCCAAAGAATTTCTTCAAATTTTAGGTTATTTATTTAAGTGCTTTTTTAATTAAAGAAATAACTGATATATAAGGCAAACGTGTACATATTACCGGGCTACAATGCAAAGTTTTCACTTGCTTTTCTGTAATTTCTCACAATCACTGAAGTAAACACCATCTCCTATGATACAGCCTTTTCATGGAGCATAAACCAATGTCATTGGCACAGATTATTCATAAGCATAATTTTGCTTTGTTTCCCAGACAGGGTTTCCCTGTATAGCTCTGGCTATCCTGGAACACAGTGTCTTTGTAGATCAGGCTGGCCTTGAACTCACAGAGATCTGCCTGCCTCTGCCTCCTGAGCACTGGGTCACCACCGCCTGGCAGCAAGCATAGATTTTATGGCTTAAAATAAGACAAGAGGAAAGCCGAGGGGTGAAGGGAATGAGGAGGAGCGTGAGCAGGTGGGGGGTGGGGTGCAGGTGAGGGCATGCATGGGAAACTGTGAGACCCAGAAGATGACCAGTACGCATCATCAACAGGGAACTGTGAAGAGGTGAGGAGTGGCAGATGAGTAGGTACACACACCCATGTGCATGCATGCACACATACATACACATGTGCACACACGTGCTGATTTCAGACAACCCGAGAGCCCCAACCGTGTATGTGAGCCTCATTCCATGACATCCTGCTCAAGCCAGATTCAAAAATCAGATTTTGAAATCTGCTGCCTCTGAAAAGACTGCCTGCCTTCTGGGTCTGTGTAAAAAGTCACTCCCTTTAGAGAGCAAGGCAGCTCATGTCTAGTATCCTAGCTCTTGTGAGGCTGAGGCAGAAAGAGTTCAAAGCTAACCAGGGTTGTAGAGCAAGCCCCAGTCATACATGAACTTACACACACAGTGCCACTTCCCTGGGGACAGGGAGAGAGCACTGTACCAGTAAGGTGCAGAAGGGCACTCCTGCCTGCACGAGGCACCCAGTCAGAGTCTAGCACAAGAGCCTACAGTCCCTCAGAACAGCACATCCATCTGATTGCTCTGGGCCCCACAGAGCCTCCGTGGAGCTAAGGTAGAGACGGTTTTACCATTGTCTGAGCCTGGGCTCCAGCACCCGGCAGCGTCAGCCAGGACAGCACTGTGGCTACTGGACTGCCAGCAGTGAGTGGCTGGTGGGCAGCCTGCTCTCTCTCAGGATCGTTCCAGAGTCTGCTGAGGTAAAGGTGGTGCCTCTGACAGAAGTCACTGCTTTTAATGGCCTGTCCTCGCCCTTATATGTGACCCCAAATTGTTCTGTTCTCCTGGGAGACTAACTATGGGAGTCTATCCCAGGGCCACTCTACTCCCTGTAGAGAACCTGTACCCCAATCCCCTGGTAAGCCCACCCCTAAGCCAGAGGTGGTCCTGGGTATTGCAAGTTGCTCCATCCCCACCATTAACCAGGAAATCCTGAGTGGTTGGATCAACAAGTCCCTGGATGCCCGGAGGGAAGAAGGTGTTCTTGTAGAGAATGGTCTCGCTTCCTTGTAAGAACCACCTGTGTCACCTGCCCACACTTTCAATAACCACCCTGGTCATTCTGTCCCTGTAGGCCCCCAGGGAATAAAGAAGGCGATCTGGACCTTGGTGTAGTCAGCCAGGCCTACAATGGACAAGACTTTTTTGAGAACCCAATCACTGTGTTCCTGAGAAAATCAGTGTCCCAGAAAATACTAAGCAAAAGTAAAATAAAATAAAATAATAAATCACAGGCCAAGGAGAGACCCTCAGCCCCGGGAAGAAGATGAAGGCCTTGCTCATCCTTCAGAGTGACTAGGTATCTGCTCTCCATCTCCACAGGATGAACAAATGCCCCCCAGCCACAAGCAATCCATTGGTGACAATCCGTAGGTGACGTAGCAGGATCCACATGGGACTGAGACACATTTCAGTTGGTAAAGCACTTGCAAGTATGGGAACCATTCAATCCCCAGAACCAATGGTTGTTTTTTTTTTTTTAAAAAAAAAAAAAACAATTAAGCCAAACTAACCAAACAAAATTCAAAAAACAAAAAACAAAACAAACAAACAAAAAACCCTGGAGACATAGAGTTCAGCAGGTAAAAGCATTTGTCATTCTTGATCCCTAGAACCACTGCAGAAGAACCAATTCCGAAAAGCTGTCCCCAACCTCCACACAGGGACCATGGTGCACCCACCCACCCACCCACACACACACACACACACACACACACACACACACACACAGAGTGAACTCTGGGCATTTACAGGCTGAGACAAAGCCCAGGACAGCTCCTCCCTGAAGCCTAATCACCTTTCCCCTAGCAGTCTCTGAAAACACACCCCTGCCTTGGCCTCACTGACTTCTACACTACCTCATACTAGCTGGAGCCTCTGGCTTCCTGGGCCTTCCTTGGTCAGCCACTGGACACCGTCCTACATAACCTTTGATGCATGACTGTATCACTGAGGTTTGGGTCCTTTAAGAGCCCGATAGATGTTGTGGAAAAAAATCAGGGAATTACTCTGCCAGGGGAAATTCAGACAGAGCCAGCCCATGATAGGCATGGTGAGAACTCACGACTATTGATTGTTTTAGATGACCATTCTGCCAGCCAGCTGAGATGTGACAGGTCAAAATGGGAAGCCCAGGTGCCTCAAATCAGACAGACAGAAGACAAACAGGTAGGCAGGCAAGCAGAGGCAGACAAACAGACACAGACACACGCACAGTGGCATGTCAGACGTCTGAGTTTCTATCACCTTTCAGAGCACGTACCTAGGGTCTGTCTTCAGGGACCAGCCCTGACAATGCAGCAAGAGAGTCACACAGGATCCTCCTGCTGAGCTGGGTGGACACTACATCCACTGGCCCAGCATCTCCTATCCCTAGAAGATCAGCACAAGCACCCTCAGAGACTAAGTCCAAATCCCAGCTTCTCCTAGGGAGCTGCTGTGTGTCCAACAAATCCAGGAGTCTGGGCTGGTCCTCTGTCCAGCAGCTCTGGCCTGCCTTCTCCTCCTCACTGGTGTGCTTGAGGGACTCAGCCTGGCCACTGGGCATCAAGGGCACTGGGCCTGGGGGTGAGCCTTCAGAAGATACAGACCAGGAGGGTGAAGATGTGGCTGCCCTTCTGTCTAAGATGTGTTCTGTCCCTTGCTGGCGCTCTGCACCCTCAAAACGCTGTGCCCCTTCCCAGGGTCCACCTTGACTGTTAGAGGCTTGAAGATCTCTGGCCACACAAGTCCCTGGGGATGAACTCAGCGCCTGAGTTGACAGTCTCGGGGATCTCCCGGGGGCACTGACTACCCAATTACTCAAGGGAGATGTTGAATTTGAGTCATCCAGGCCTCCATCTTGCCCAGGTGCTCCCAGGCAGTACCCTGACTCCTGAGGCCCCAGGGAAAGGGCTTCGTCCAGAGCCACCTCAGACAAGAAAGACAGGTCCTCAGCGGCAATGGACGAATCCTCTCCTAGGGTGTCCAGTGAGCCACCTGAAAACAAGGCCTCCTCAGGAGGGGTAGGGAAGTCTTCTGAGCTGGGGCTGGGCTCATTGATAGCACTCTTTGCTTGGGGAGTGGGAGGGGGTGGAAGGAGTTGGGTGACCCTGTGGATGGAGGATGTAAAGTCCCCACTGCCATAAGAGAGCTCCTCATCCACAGGAGACAGTATTTCAGTCAAGAAGCCACCTACACACGAGGGACTGGCTCCTTCCGTGACATAAGGAGCTCTACCCTCAGAAGAAGCCTGCAGGGTAGCAGCGGCCTCAGGATCAGGTGAGGCCTGTAGGGGCTTCCTCTGCATGGATGGGCTTGTATTGGCATCCCGGGGTTCCTCCTGGCAGGCAGCTGAGACCTCAGCAAGCATGTTTACTTCACTGAGACCAACCCTTTCCAAGGACGTGTCCAAAGGAACGGACAGTGACAGAGTCGAATCGCTGGTAGACGGACTCTGGGGTGGGAACACTGTGAAGGTGGCCACAGAGGACGTCTGCCTGGTTTTCTCTGTATCAGAAGTATCACTTAGATTCCTATGGGTTATGGAAGCTTCTTGTTCTCCCCCAGCGCCCAAGGAGGTATGACTGGTATGGGGCCCTCCACTGCCTTCCAGGTCTAATGAACCATTTGCAGGCAAGGAGCTCCCTGAGTCTGGCTCAACACGAGGGCTGGGCTCTACAAGGTTCTCACTGCTCTCTTCCCAGATTTGGCTAGAGGACTCTGACAGCTCTGACCCCAGCCTTGGAGAAGGAGCGTGTGGGAACGGCAGTGGCCAGCCAGCCTGAAGGGAGCTGTAGTCCGGCTCTAAGCCTGCTGCCACAGCTACCTCTTCAGAGAAGCCACTGAGGAGTCTGGCCCTGCCACCTTCCAGTCTCTGCAGGGTCACTTGTCCTACATGCCCAGAAACCCCCTCCAGCTGAGGAAGGCCCTGGCGGAGGCCACAGAATGAAGGCAGGCCTGGTTCCTCCCAGGAATCCTGAGCAAGCTCCCTAGACCAATTGGGATCTGCATGCTGCAGGGTATCGTCAGCTTCTAAGGCGGACAGTGATGTGGAACTGTCAGAAAGCTGGACTAGAGTGGCTGTGGCTTTCTGAAACTCCTGGAGAGATGAACAGGAAAGGCTGCTTGCTGGGCCCACCGAGTGGGTGAGGGACAAGGCGGGGCCCTCAGAAGACCCTGAGTGGTTACTAGAAGCAGTCTCAGAACACAGGTCCAAGATGGCAGCAGACTGGCATGAAGGGCTGTCCGGGTGACAGAGAGGCTGTGCTTCAGCCTCACAGGCCACAGGAGCTGCCGAGATGGACTGAATTAGGGAGTGGCTGACAGTCGCCACGCCCTACATGGTAGACTCACAATCGCCACGCCCTACATGGTAGACCATCCCAGAAACAGCATTACACTTCTGTAGAGTAAGAGCAGTCCCAAAAGAGGACGCTCCACCTGAAGACATTAAAAAGCAATGGTGCCAGTGTGCTTAGTCCTTTGAGAAACCCCAGTTAACTGTTTCAGCTCCTTCCCTACATATGGCTGTCCCCCGAGTGTCTGGACTCAGCCTACAACACCTCAGCTGCTGTTAGATCTGACGGTGGCACTACTTGGCTTGCTTTCAAGTTTTAGACTCAGCCTGCAGCTCTGGGGGATGTGGTCATTAGGGCTCCCTCATCCTACCCCAGGCAGTGCACAGGGCAGGGCAATGTGCCTTCAGAAAAGCCTCACTTTGATCCAAGAACCAGTTTTGGATAGTCTCTAAGTGAAGACTTGTTGGTCTTTGAGCCAGTCTTGGAGTGGGTATTGGGTCCTAAAGGGATGGGCGCCTTACCTGGAGAAGTAGCCTCCTGCTCAGCTTCCAAGTGGGCTGAGCAGATGTCTGAGTCCTCCTGTTCACAGGCTTCTCCCCTGCAAGTATATGGTTAAGTTGTGGCTGCTGGGAAAGAAGTTTTGCCTTCCAGCTGCCCTTGCCCCAGGACTCACTCACCAAGTGGCCCCCATGCCACACTCTTAGGAACAGCCCTGCCGTTCACCCACCATTGGAAATGACCATTGCCACACAGGGTTACCTGGGACTCTGCCTTTGATGGGGATGAAGGGGGTGACAGATGACAGATGACATCTGACCACAGGTCACCTTGATTAGGTGACATTTCTAGACACCTGCAACCCCCAGCTGCACCTTGGTCCCTCACTGAGTATCAACAATCTTGATACTAAGAGGGACTCAGACCAAGTGGGTAGTGTACAGCTGGACCCAGTGGAGGGGGTGGGGCTAGAGGTAGGCTTGGAGGGGTTCCAGATGCTGACAGACCGTTTTCATGCTTCCGCCTTACACTACCCATGTTCTACACCTTTGCTGCTCTGACTGCCAGTGTGCCTCCTCCTGCGATTCTTCCTCAGAGCTTCTGGGAACATCCAGCCCTTGGCTTGTTCTGTTTTCAACCACCTTCTGGAAATACATAGAAAGACGTCCATCAGGGCCCCCCACATGTCACCCATTGAAGAGGGCCCCAAAGATCCCAACGCCCCCCTTCACCCTGGGAAGGCTTTCTTTCTGTCCAAGTGTTGAGTTCTAGGTGAGACCCATGGAATCTGTAACTTGCAGAATTGGATGAACTGTCTGGAATGCTCTTTGATCCCTCAACCCACAAGAGCCCTATGTGATGTACAAGGTGGCCTTAGAGGCCACACAGCAGGCCAATGCTTCCTTTAACCTGAACACATCACATGGCCACACCCTGACTCACTTTGGCTTCCTGGAGACAAGGACCATCTTCACTTAGGGACTGCCCACACTGTCCATGCAAGCTCCAAACGTGGCTGTCTGCAGTAGCCAAGGGCCTCTCCACTGCCCAGGCTGCACTGGACTTGGTCTGTAGGTCTCCTGTGGGACAAACAGATTGCGAATGCTGGCAGGTACAGAGATGCAAGGGGTAAGGGAGTGGCTCCCGTGGGAGTGTGTGTGAAAATTCAAAGTGGATGCAAGACTTGACTGTGGCACTTGGTTAGTATGAGGACACAAAAGATGACTTTTGTGCTCCCCAAATTATCCTCTTGTGTAGTTAGTTATATGAAGTCCCAGGGGAAAAGAACATAAGGAAAACTTATTTAAAATGTATAGCTCTATTGTCAGGTGTGGTGGAGCACACCTTTAACACATGCTGGCACTTGGGAGGCAGAGGCAGGCTGATCTCTGAGTTCCAGGCTCTCTTTTCCTCCTTTGGAGAACCTCCCACAGGTCACTGGGGAACCCTTGCCAGAGATGTTCCTTTTCCTATCTCACAGCTGTGCTGAGGCCCTCTAGCACAGTGAGGGCCATGAGCATTCAGGCAAGGGTAGGCCCTGGGCGTGGCAGGATCTTCCAAGGTTAGCCAAGTGGGCACAAAGCAGGACGCTGCAGAGCCTTCCCCAGGTTATACCTCCATATTTCTGGATCTGAGTCCTGCCTAGACCCTGGTAAACTGTTGGAACCCTGAGGCCCAAGGCCACTGGCCTATGGACCAGAGCTATGATGCCTGGGATGAAGGCTGAGGTGGTGGGGTCATCAAAGGAAGGATGCTGAGTTTCTCTAATGGCCATGCTGGAGTATTCCCAAGAACCTCGTACTATCTTCTGACCCGGAGCAGATTGCACTGGGCCGGCCAGGAGCATCCCAGACCATTGCTAACAAGCTCCATTATCATGGTCCAGGCACTTCAGTTCTCGGGCTCCAATCTCTTCATCTGCAGGGTGGTTAATAAGCATGCTCACCCCAAGACAACAAGGGTCCAAATGTGGTGTAGACAGTGGATGGCTGCATATGACAGCTAGTGCACACATGGCCAGAGGGCAGCAGAGAGCAACTCGAATGGTGAGGGGCATCAGGCTGAACAGATAAATGTCCGCAGAGCCCTGAACAATGGCTAAGAGGTGTGACTCTAGCAGAAGGGGAGGTGGTAGAAATGGGTTCTGCATGGACCAGATCGCCATCACCTTTGGATCCCTACGGAGTCCCGCCTGTCCTAACTCTTGGCTAAGCCTCATGCACGGGAAGGTCTAGTTTTTCCTATTCTAACTGACTTGATACTCACTCTCTTGGGCCCCTAATGCAAAGAGTACCTTGGTCCAGCAGAGTCTGGCAAGATTTAGCATCCCTCCTGCTTCTGAGGATAGATGTTCGGTAGTGGGTAGAGCGGTGGGGCTTCTGAACCCAGGCCTGGGATACAGGGGCGGCCTCCATCTGAGAGCCAACCAGGCCATGGGCAACCCCCAGAGGGAGAAGTGGACGCCCCTACAGATCAGGAGTTCTGCCCTCAGGGAGGCCTCAGGCCAGGTACACGATTCAGAAAGTGAAGAATTTGGTATGTATAAAACTGTGGTCAGCTAATGAGGATACTTCTGTTGGTGTTGATTTCTAAGCTCTTGGAAATGTCTAGATAAAACCAAGCTGCAGCTGAAACGATCAGACCAAGAATTGTCTTTAATGTCCCCAGAGGATCAGCCAAATCATCTCCAATGGGCAATGGAGTCGGCCAGTCTTCTAGCCATGAAGGGGTCTGCAGTCATAGTGGGGGGGCTATGAACATTCGTCGTCGTCTTGAACTCTCCTTGGGGACCTCCCTGTCCTTGCTTGACTGATGAACACCAGCCTTGGACAGTGTCCACTGGATGCAGGGGAGGCCCCTGGTAAGATTCATATAGAGTGGTCCACAGACCGTCTCCAGTGGCCTTACCTGGAGGAGGCAGTTCCTTGGCCTCCCGTGGCTTTGGCTGAGAATCTGAGCTGCCATCTTTCTTGGTGGCCTGCATCAACAAGATATAAGGGGAGAAATACAGGGGTACAGGAGCTACCTGTGGAGAGAACTCTAGAACTAGGGTGACCGGGGCCACTAGCACCACAGGGGCTAGCATGTGGGCACCCAAGAGTCCAGACCAAGATCAAGCTACAGACTGGCAGAATGGCAGGGGACAGTCCCCAAACAGGCAAGACTGGGGAGAGGAACTTCCTAAGGGTTACATACAGGAGCGGTTGGGTTTTTCTGATGTCCACGGTCCAGAGAGCTCAAGGGCAGCAGACCAGGGAGAACGACACAAGGATGTTTTCCAGGCCCTGAAAGACATAATTGCTAGGGTCACTCATCCTGACTGGCCTGTGCGGAACCCCAGACTTAGAGGCAGTGCACAGTTTGCTGCTTTGGATGAGCCTTTCCTCTCTGTGAGGATCCAGGGCCCCCATACTGTTCCTAACACCCTCCCTCCACACCTGCTTCATCCTCTGATCTTAATGTTGATTGGTCCTCTACCCCATGCCCAAAACTCTTCAGCATCCCTGACCACAGATGTCATGTCCTGGGCTAGCAGCTCCACCCTCTGTCCCCAGACTGTGCCTGGGTACCCTGGAGTCCAAGCTATTGTGCTGCTCAAGTCATAACCTGCAAAACTCAGTAATGAGATCCTATATGTAAGAGGGCCTTTTCAGATATAATTAAGAATCTCTAGACAAGTTCTTAGAGTTGGGCCAGTCCAAACTTTACAACAGAGAGAAGAGCAGAAGTGTGCACACAAGAAAGGAGTCAGAGGCTGGAAAGTCTTTGGTCCAGGGACATCTGGAGCCAAGAGACCTAGGAGGGCCTCCCCTGCAACCCTTGGAAGGAATGTAGATTTCATACTTCTGGCATGTGAATGTGTCTATTTGTTTGTAGAACTCTATTGTGGCAGGTGCCAGAAATGAATATGACATTGATCATAGGGAAGGACTGAGGTCAGGGAGGGGAGGAATATGGTGGGGCAGAATGGGGCACAGGCTGAGCAGTCACACCAGATGCCCACGGGCTGATGGGGACAGGAAGTATGGGAGGGATACTTCCTGGTGGGACAGTGAGCAAACCTGTCAGGCAACGGAGAGGCAGGGACAACCAGGAACCACAGTAGACTGCTTCTCACCAAAGTTTCTGCCTAGGGGTTCTGGCTTGAACCAGGAAAATGGCCTCCTCTCATCCCAGGGCAGGGCATGCTCAGTTCTAATCCTTACAGTGGGACATGGCCAGGTCTTGCTGCTCTGACAGGTTTGTGGTTTGATCTGCCTGTGGACAGCCTCAGGCCTTCACTGGGTGGCAGGCCAGATTAGCCCTGAGCAGCTTCACCTGCCAGAAGCCCTCTGCAGCAAGGGAGCCTGTCTGGGCATCCAGTTTCTGTGTCTCAAGTATTGTGAGGGGCAAGCCTCCTGTGAACAGCCGGATGAACTCTGATGCAACTTAAAGTACACAGCGAGGCCCAGGCAGCCCAGGCCACACACTGGCCTGGTGGCCTAGTATGTAGGACTGTCTCACCCCACATTTAATGCTGCCTCCCCCCAGAAGGCTGGGTCCAGCTGACTGAGGGGCTGCCTGTTCTTGGCTGGCCGATGCCCCTGCCCTGAATTACCTTGACTGTCAAGCCCATTCTCCACGGATGGGTTTTCGGTCCCACGTGTGACATCTACTTGGTTCAGCCTGAGAGGCTGCAGGTACTCATTGGCAACTGAAGTTGTCTGGGGAGATGTCACTTCCTTCTGCTCAGAGGAAAGGCTGCAGGACAAGACACAGTTAGAATAGATTGACTGTACCCTCAGCCCTTGTCCCCAGACCACCTTGAGCTACATTTAGGGGCAGCTGTGGCCAGTAGCCAAGCAGAAGAGAGGGTCTTGGCCCCTCTTCAGTCAGGATAGAACACAGTGATTCCAGCATGGGGGAGCCAGGAAGCTTCCCTGTGGGACAAGCCCTGCTGCTCTT
This sequence comes from Apodemus sylvaticus, assembly GCF_947179515.1. Lineage (NCBI taxonomy): Eukaryota > Metazoa > Chordata > Mammalia > Rodentia > Muridae > Apodemus > Apodemus sylvaticus. Next base: position 5,132,619 of record NC_067476.1, read on the forward strand.
TCCTGGGGTCAAGGGGCACTCTTCACACCCCTCCAAGCACAGGCAGGCGCCTCACCATCTTGCTGCAAACGGCCTTGGTGGCCAGGCCTCAGAAAGAGTTCAGCTGCTGCTGACCACAGGAAAACCCTACAGTAGTCCTGGCGTGTGACTGGCGTGGTCACAGTTACCCTAAGCCAGGCTGGGGAATGCTCTGGCCCTTCACACCCACAGGAGCACTCTAGGAGGTTCCTTGTGCCTACACCCCTGCCAACCAGAGCCAGTCTGTGTGACTGCTGTCTGTTTTTCCCTGGAGCTCAGGACAGCGCTGTGCCCCCTGCCCTTCTGGGAGAAGCTGGGTGTAATGGATCCAAAAACAGAAGGCTAATACTGTGAAAGGCTTGCTGAGGTGAGGCTCCCCTCACTCCAACCCTGACACACTCACTGTGCACTTCCCGAGCTCTCAGAGATTTCCTGAAGGGGGTGGCTTTGGAGGCGTCCAGACCTGTGCTCCTCCGTTTTCTGACTTGCCTCAGAGACCTCCTCCCAGGTGGTCCTGGCTCTGGAGCCGCAGTCCTAGTACAAACAGCACAGGGTAAGCCTGGAGTGACCACCAGTCTCCTCCTCAGAAAAGCCAGAGGCAGAGGCACATGGCAGTAGCCAACTGGGACAGCCTCAGCGCTGTGGACGCTGTGGACGGCATGCCCCATGGGAGGGGACTCCAGCTGGAACAAGCTGCCCTGTCCTTATCAGGCCTGCCCGATACTGAAAGGTGCAGACAAAACACAGCTGGCATTTCTGCCCAACATTGCCCAGAGGCACGGGGAACTTAGTCACAGTCTCCTCTCCTGAAGGCTGGCCTATGGCATGTGCTACAGAAGGCAGTTCGCCCGATTTTTATCCCCACCCTTAAGGTGAGACCACTGTCCTTTGCTTACAGAATCAGGGGAGCCAGAGTGACTGAGGTTGACCCTGCCTTTCACGCTCTTAGCTTTGTGAGAGGACCAAGGGACTCTGGTCCCTAACAGTGGAGTCTTTGGTTTTGGTTTTGGGTTTTTTTTTTTTTTTTTCAAGACAGAGTTTCTCTGTGTAGCCTCAGCTTGTCCTGGAACTCTCTCCATAGACAAGGTTGGCCTTGAACTCAGAGATCTGCCTCCCTCTGTCTCTTGTGTGTCTTGTCTGAGTGTGTCTTGCCTCGCCCGTGGACCCCAGGCCTGCTAGGGACACAGAGGTCCCGCTGCTGCTCACTTCCGACTGGCTCTTCTGAGTGATACCCTCCCCCCAGCTAGACTCTCTCTCTCTTCCTTCTGTTAGGCTTGCCGCCTCCCCACAAGGTCTTTGTCCCACCCTTGGTCTGTAATAACTGCCATAGCTTGGAAGTCTGACTCTTCCTCTGCAGGGGCCCCAGCGGGTCATCTTCTCCCCCTGCACAATCACCCAGCCCCAGACCTTCGCCATCAAGGATGACAAACGTGACACAGAGACTGGGGGTGCCCACCTTCAGCAGCTGGGCTCGAACCTGTAGCTCCTGTTGCAAGTGGGCCATAGACCTCTGCACACTGAGGATAGACTGCTGATGTTGCAGGAGCTGCTTTCTACCGTGGTGCAGGGAAAGGTACACCTTCCTCAGGTACTGGATTTCCCTCTGAAGTTCCAGAGGAAAACATCTCAGGACACACGGGCGGGAGGGGGCATCTGGACCTCTGCCTCTCGTGCTGCCTGGCCCTCCCTCCCCTCCACAGGCCTTTTGCCTGGCTCTCCCTGCCCAGCCTCTTGGCTATTGCTTTCCTCTACTGGAGGAAGGAGGGGCACTGGAGGAACCTATGTAGCAAATGCCTCCCACACACAGCGGGCCCAGCTCATCCCGGCCCACACTCCACGTGTTGGCTACTGCCCTGCCTCTCTAACACCCCTTTATTCTAAAGCCCTCCCGAGACCTAGGAAACAGACACTGCTGCTGTTCAGTGGCAAACTGAAGCCCCCAGGAGTGAGGCTATTTGTTGCAGGCCACAGGTAGCAGGAGTCTACGCCTGGTTTAGAGCCAGGTAAAGGGCCTGCACCGGCCTAGGTTTGAAGTCCTCTGACCACAGGCTATTCCTGGCACCATATGGTTCTAAGCAGCATTGGAAGAGCAAGACCGTAAGGATATTCTGTGGCACACGGCTATTCTGGGCCCTCCACTGGGAGGACGGAAGGGCCACTTCTGTGTGACCACCCCCCTCCCACGCCTACCCGCTCCTTCTCAAGTCTGCTGAAGGTCTGTTGCTGCTTTTCACACAGAGTGGCCAGTGCTGCTTCACGTCCCACATTTCCCAGGCACCTAGGGGAAGGGAAAAGCCACAGGCAGCCGTGAGGGTCTGTTCAGGAGAGCTATAAACCAGGACCAGGGCAACCCCATAGCCAGGTCCACCTAGACATTCCCCCATAGAGCTGACAGCAGAGTCTGGGCACCGGGGCCCCAGCCTGGCCTGTCAGTCTCCCCTCCCACCATATTAATGAATGTCTCACGGTCTAGGGGATTAAGGCCTAAGATGCCAGGGTCTCCCATGTGGAGATGGCATGCAGGCAAGGGGTTCTCCAATGACACCAAAGCCTAGCCACCCAAAGCATGTCATGGCCAGGTGGTGCTGGACTGTGAATAGAGGAGCCCTCGGAAGCTGGCCCCAACAAGGCCAAGAGGCTTTTGGATGTCTCTCACATATAGGAAATACCGTGTCTAAGAAATCCTCCTAAGGAAACAGGCCCTCAATGTTCATAATGGTGAAACATCGGGTGCTGAAGGTGTAACTGGGAACAGGCCAAGAGAATGCACTGCCCATGTGCTGAGCAGTATGTGTATCCTGGAAATGCTACAAACATCACATAGAGGGAACAGTATCACATAGAGGGGGCGATGACTGTTTTTCATTTTAGTTTTATTTGGGACACTTTACTATCTTACCTAAACTTCCGCAAATGCCTATCACGTCTGGATCACTACAGCTGTCTTGCAGGTCTTGCAGGTGTGGTGGGAGGGAGGGGGCAGGGAACACACTGATGGGTGGAGCAGAGCCAACCCCAAGCACAAGCTCACCCTATCTGATGCTCTAGGCACGCCAGCTCCGCACGGGCCTTTTCCTCCAGGGCCAGCTCGCGCAGTCGTAGCACCGCGGTCTGGTACTGTGCACGTAGCTCTTCGTCTTTCAGACTCTGCTCCAGCATTGCAATAGTGAAGTGGCGGAAGGCTCTGGACCCTTCTGTCTCTGTCTCTGGTCTTGCTACGTTCCACTGCGGAGAGGTAGACCAACCCAGAGTTGTCACTGCTGGAGCCTCTCAAGGGCTGGGAACAGATCCCAGCTCTCAGGAAGATGCCACTGACTCTAAGTCCTCCTGAGTGCCCAGCAGCTTATCCCGTCACTGTGTTCCCTTCTTGGCAAGGCACCCCTTCCTGACTGCAAGCTCCCAGAGGACAGGCAAGGTCCTTATCATCCTGAACACCTGCCCATCCCAAGCTAGGCAGGACACTGGTGTATACTCTGCAGAGGTTTAGCAAGGCAGTCTGGGCTATGCATAACTCTGCCCAAAGTACCCCGTGATCATGTCAGCCCTCAACAATCACCCAGTATGGGAAGAACAACTGGGGTGGCTACCAGCTGCAAAGATGGCCAGATGGGATGTCAGGGTGACTCTCCCAAGACCAGGGCCAGGAGTGACCCACTGCCCATCACCAGTATCGTGCAACCTCAAAACTGTGCCCCATTCTTTGTACCTGATAGGTAGGTCTGTCCGAAGGGTGGAACTCAGCTAGAACCATCAGGGAGGGGTTTGTGTTCTGCTGCACCTGCTCTGAGAGAGAAAGAAGACCTTGGTTGGGCCCCAAGGGAAGCAGAGGGCATGTGCCCAGGAGCCTTTCTGACAGGAGGTCCAGACAGAGTATGGGCAGGCAGGAAAGGCTCACAGTCGACCTGTGACACCGGATCTTGAGGCAATGTTGGAGGCGACTGGTGGCCTCCTAAGCTGAGTCTCTGAAACGGGCCTCACAGTTGTACACAGGACTGGACCAGACATAAGGCACTCAGAGTGACAGCCCTTGCTCTCCCAGGAGACACTGAGGCCAGAGGGGAAGGATGTCCGGAGTCTGGCACCGAGCAGGGGCGGGGCACTGTTGAGCCCAGACTCCCTGTCACGCAGCTCCCTTGATGCTGACCCCAGTAATCCATCCTGCTTTGGTGGGTCTCATGGAGAAGGCCTTTTAATTAAAAATAATTAAAGGATATTTTTGACACCTGATCCGGAAAGGGCAAGAGGAACTAGATTCACCATTGTATCTGAAAATGTGTTTTATACAAACATATTTACATAAAATTCTCACACATATGAAAGAGCATCTTCGAGACACTTGATATCAACATCCCAGCACAATACTCACAGACAGAAACAATGACAGTATCCCAAGAGAGCTACGATACAGTACAGGGACTGCAAACTGAGGAAGGGCAGACAAAGCTGAGTCAGGGAGACAGGCAGCTGAGGTTCGAGGAATGGTGTGTTAGAGAGGGGATCATGAAGATCAACCTAAGATGCTGTGCTTCTAATGACCAGCATCTCTTAGTGTTCCGCTGAGAACTGACTGGATCACAGGGAAAGTGCATCAGGAAAGAGGCTGTGGGGTATGTGCCTCGTGACCCACAGATCACTGGGCAGCACACAGACAGACAGACCATCCTGCCTCACTTGTGAGATTTCATCAGCCCCAGCCTTAGTAGTGATCTGGATTCAACTGGCTAGTAGAACCTGAAAGGATCAGATTAAGCCCAGGAACCCTGGCTGAGAACAAAGCTTAAGAATGTATGTAGAGACCTGGGTGTGGCAATACACGACTTTATTCCTGAGTTCGAACCCAGCCTGATCTACAGAGTGAGCTCCAGGGCAGCCAGGGCTACACAGCGAAACAAACAGAAAAAAAGGTGTATAAAGAGAGTGTGGAAACCTTATCTCTAAATGGACCAGCTGTATCCAAGCCCTCTCCTCAAGGCTCAGAGATCTCCATGAAAGGAGATCTCTTCTAAGAGCCAGGGGAGGTTCATAACCAAAAGTGATCGCTGCTTCCTGGATAAGACAAGGCAGCTGCACAAATGAACCCACAGCAATTGGGCTAGCATGCACAAGATGTATGCAAACTCAGGCTAGACCAAAGGAAGTCCGACCTTTGGCTCCGGAGTTGAGGGCATTTGATAAATCCTGGGAAAGGAAGAACTTGTTTTCTTTAAGGGTGTGACCCAGGACAGGCTTCACACCCAGGAGTATTTCAGAACACAAACTAGACTCCATGGTTTGGAGAGAGAAGGGAGTGGGAGAGAGAAAGAGGGAGCATGGAGAATGTGAGAGTGAAGTTGGGTGGTTGGGATGGGGTGCATCTGAGTGACTTAGGAGGTTAAATATGATCCAGAATAAGGTTTGAAATCCTCAAAGAACTAATAAAACACCATCTTAAACAATCATGTGTATGGAAACAAAAATATCTCACACCAAGGTAAAGTTCACAACAGCCAGCAGCAAGCAGGGCAACAGAGTCATCAGCTAACATCAGCCCAGAGATGGATGCCACAAGCCTGTCATAACCGGCCAGACGGTGCCACAAGACAGAGACGCTTGCTACCAGGTGTGACGATCCAAGTCTAATCCCCAGGACCCACATTGTGGAGAGAGAAAGCCAAGTCCTGCTAATTGTCACCTGACCCCCACCTGCATGCCTTGTCATGCAGCCCCTTGGGACAGAAACACATGTGAAACTTTCAAACAGAAAAGAAGTTTTCATAGCTGTATTCGCAGGTTTAAAGGGTAAGTCCTTGTTGCTAGGGAGGTGGCTCACTGGTTAAGAACACCACCTGCTCTCCTAGAAGACTTGGGCTAGATTCCCAGAATATACGTGTAGGCAAAGCACCCGTATACATAAAATAAAACAATAAAGGTCAGTACAACTGTGAATAGCGTAAGGAAAGACCTGAATAGAATTTTCAGAACTGAACGTATAAAACACTTCAAAAGAAGACCACACTGATTAAGGGCAGATTAGACATTGCTGAAGAAAGAACTCACAGCATCAAGCGTAAAAGAAAGACCTGGAAGGCTTCCAAAACTGCAGAACGTGATAACCCACAGATCAAAGAATCTCAAACCCCAGCACATGAGCATGAAGCTAGAGACTGGCACTACAAACTTGCTTGAGAAACAGAAAAGCGGCCAAGCAAATGGACACAGTGCCTGCAGATGGACAAAGGGACGGAGAAAGGATTCCTTGCACATGGAGCAAAGTAAGCAAGACACTAGGGCGGGGCTGTGCTTCCTGAGGGTGGGGCGGGGCTTCCTCAGGGTGGGGCTGGAGCTTGGCAGCAGTCAAGGATGTAGGAAGCCTGGGGTACAACCCTATCACTGGAACACACATACCACACACACCACACACACACCACACACACACACACACCACACACACACACACATACCACATACTACATATACACACAGCACACCACACACTCATACACACATACTCCACACACAGAGACAGACACACACCATACATATACCACACACACATACACCACACACACACATAAACAGACACAACACATACACACAAAGACACATACCACGCACTAAATACATATGACACACATACAGACATACACACATAACATACCACACACCCATAGACACACACCACACACACACATATACCACACACAGATACACACCACACACACACCACATACCACACACACCACACACACACATACCACACAAAGACACATACCACACACTACATATATACACACCACACCACACACTCATACACACACTCCACACACAGAGACAGACACACACCATATACACACCACACACACACATACACCACACACACACACACACAAACAGACATAATACACACACAGACACAAAGCACACACTAAATACATATGACACATATACAGACATACACACATAACATACCATACACACACATACACCACACACACACACACACACACACACACACACACTGAGGAAGCAGAGGCAGGAAGATTTCTGCAAAGGCCAGCTTGATTTACATAGTGAGTTCTAGGCCAACCAGAGCTGTATAGTAAGACCCTATTTCAAAAATAAATAAAGAAAAAAGTCTACCCAAGTACTATGTCCAGGAAAAAATATTTAAGGAACGAGAAGCAGAATGAAGATGCTCCTGGACACTTAAGTGGTTTTATGTTGTTGTTCCTGGTGGACGTTCATGTCAGAAATCAGCTGAGGGACACGGAAGTGATGTGTGACAAAAACACGCTGAGGACTGGTCACATCCTCACTCTAGGCCTGTGTATAATTTGAAACTAGTAAAAGAGAATCGTTTGTCAAAAATGATATCAATGGCTGGGCAGTGGTGTCACACGCCATTAATCCCAGCACTTGGGAGACAGAGGAAGGCAGATTTCTGAGTTCGAGGCCAGCCTGGTCTACAGAGTGAGTTCCAGGACAGCCAAGACTATACAGAGAAACCCTGTCTCGAAAAAAACCAAAAAAAAAAAAAATTAATGAAGGATGGCTTAAAATATTTTTATGATTTTAATAATTTTTAAATTTCTTTTTATTATTTTGAATTATGCATATGTGGATTCATGTTGTGTGGGTATGTTCACAGGTGTGCAGGTGCTCCTAGAGGCCAGGGGAGTCCAGTCCTCTAGAACTGGTTCTAGGTGGTTGTAAGTAACTCAGTGTAGGTGCTGGGAACTGAACTCTTGTCCTCTGGAAGAGCAATATGTACTCTAAGCTACTGAGCGCTCTCTCTCTCTCTCTCTCTCTCTCTCTCTCTCTCTCTCTCTCTCTTTCTCTCTCGGGGTTGTATCAACAAACCAAATCAAAAATTAGCCAAAAAGGAGGCAGATAAAGTGGAAAAAGAAGATAAAAGATAGAAGAAATCACCCGTACACTGTATAAATGGACATCCGGGGGAATAACATCTGAGGCTAACCTAATCCACGTGACAAGGATAAGCTTCTCAGTCAGAAGTCAGAGACTGGACTCAAAAAAGAGAAGGCAAAACCCAACTTTATACTTTTCCCACAAGAAACACACTTCAAATAAAAAGGAGGAGGCAGCTGCCTTGCTCCTAGTCACAGGAAAGCTGGCATAGTCTACAAACGCCAAAGCAGGGCAGGGTATGAGTTTCAGCTAGTAACATTCATGGCTGGATTGCAGGAAGCCCAAACTCAATGCCCAGCACAGCATAGACCAGACATAAGTGGGCACATTTGTGATCCCAGCACCTGGGAGACAGAGGCAGGAGGCTCAAAAATTTAAAGTCATCTTCAGTTACGCGGTGAGTTCCACGGCAGCCTAGGAGACCGTAAGATGGTAGCAGAGAAAAACGAAAACAAAATGACTTACATACAGAGTGAGCTCTAGAGCAAAGCACACTGCAGAGGAAGACACACTGTGCTGGCCCTATTAAAACGGTCAGCGCATCAGAGCTCATTGGAATCCTAAGTGGTTTTGTTGGGTTTGTTTTGTTTTGTTTTTGTTTCTGTTTTGTTGTTGTTTTTTTGTATGGTTTCTTTTTTCCAAGATAGGGTTTCTCTGTCTGGTCTTGGCTGTCCTGGAACTCACTCTCTAGAACAGAAAAGGCTGGCCTTGAGATTTACCTGCCTCTGCCTCTTGAGTGCTGGGATTAAAGAAGTGTGCCACCACCGATTGGCTTAGAATCCTAGATCCTTATTCTGGTAGACAAGCCCATGACTTGACATTTCAGTAGAGCGTCCTCCCCTTCCCATCCCAATAATAGGTAGATTTGAGGCAGAAGATCCCCCAAGCAGAGTAGATTTGAGCAATTCTATGGACCAACTGGTCTACCTGGGATTGCAGAATGCTCTACCCAATCACTGTAGAACAGGGCATATAGCATATCCTAGCAAACGCTTGAGTGTGGAGATGATCAAACATTTACAAATGAACTTTATGGTCACCAGAACTAGACAGAGGGCCAAGCTTCCCAGGGAAGTGACCATATCAGGCTAGGGGTGAAGCTGTAGCTGGCTCTCCGAAGATAAATGCAGCTGGTGTGACTAGCTCTCTGAGGATAGATGCAGCTGGTGTGACTAGCTCTCTGAGGATAGATGCAGCTGGTGTGACTAGCTCTCTGAGGAGAGATGCAGCTGGTGTGACTAGCTCTCTGAGGAGAGATGCAGCTGGTGTGACTAGCTCTCTGAGGAGAGATGCAGCTGGTGTGACTAGCTCTCTGAGGAGAGATGCAGCTGGTGTGACTAGCTCTCTGAGGAGAGATGCAGCTGGTGTGACTAGCTCTCTGAGGATAGATGCAGCTGGTGTGACTAGCTCTCTGAGGATAGATGCAGCTGGTGTGACTAGCTCTCTGAGGATAGATGCAGCTGGTGTGACTAGCTCTCTGAGGAGAGATGCAGCTGGTGTGACTAGCTCTCTGAGGAGAGATGCAGCTGGTGTGACTAGCTCTCTGAGGAGAGATGCAGCTGGTGTGACTAGCTCTCTGAGGAGAGATGCAGCTGGTGTGACTAGCTCTCTGAGGAGAGATGCAGCTGGTGTGACTAGCTCTCTGAGGATAGATGCAGCTGGTGTGACTAGCTCTCTGAGGATAGATGCAGCTGGTGTGACTAGCTCTCTGAGGATAGATGCAGCTGGTGTGACTAGCTCTCTGAGGATAGATGCAGCTGGTGTGACTAGCTCTCTGAGGATAGGTGCAGCTGGTGTGACTAGCTCTCTGAGGATAGATGCAGCTGGTGTGACTAGTTCTCTGAGGATAGATGCAGCTGGTGTGACTAGCTCTTTGAGGATAGATGCAGCTGGTGTGACTAGTTCTCTGAGGATAGATGCAGCTGGTGTGACTAGCTCTCTGAGGATAAAAGCTCATCTGGGAGGTTTTACACCATCCTTACTCCCCCCACACGTTCTACCCCTGACCTGCCAACACAGGTCACACAGGATACTCACCTGCAGAAACTGCCTTTGCTTCTTCAAGATGCTTCGAGGACTCAGGGTTGTCTCTATACGGAGAAAGTGGTGATCTGAAGGGTCAGAAAACCACCAGAGGTCTTTGTCATTGCCAGCACCTGAAACCTGAAGTTCGGGGTCACCCCACACTCTTCTACCCTGGGGGTAGGGGTGGCATCTGGCCTCAGTTTTGGCCTCACTTGGATCTGGTTGTCACTGTGTGGAGAGAAAATGCGCTTGGCTCTGGGTCACCACACATCTGCTGCTGTTTCCGTTTTGAAGTCTCTTCTGACCCTTGCTGGGCTGAGGATTTCTCCATCCGCCTCTGTGGGAAAAGAAAGTCTGGTTTGGGGAAATGAGAGACAAAGTTCTGCAGCCCGGCAGGCCAGGGTGGGTCTGGGATCAGGCAGGAGAGATGTACAGGAGTTTGTATGTCACACATACCACAGGTCATAAGCTCTGAGCTTCAAGAGAGCCCTACCACTCAGTGCCTAACAGGCCCTGAACTGGGACAAGTGGAAGACAAAGATGTCTGTCTACCTGTGACCCAGCTCTGGAACCAGCCATGGGAATCCAAGTGTGGATGCTTCCTGGGACACTAGTGGCTAAAGCATGCAGTCTCTTTAAACAAGTCCATGTCCCCAGTTCATGTGACTCTGTGTTCCCTCTGAGACTGTTGATGCCTCTGTGTCCCCGTGCCCCCAACTTTGGAAGGACCTTAGGCAGCGTGGTCACCAGACCAATGTTTATACCCCCCCAAAAAACTGTTCCAACTTGCTGTTGAGATTTCAATCCACTGAGCAATTAAATTGGTTCAATAATCCATTGTCTCCTTGGCTCTCACCCCTCATTATCACATCACAATACTATGTTGAGTTTTATTTTGATGCTTATACCCTGCTCTGTGCAATTTTTGAAATGGCAGATAAATTGCATTGCAGAAATCACTGCTAATCAGGTTCTGGTTCAATACTAAGGCATCCCCAGCACAGAGGCCGAGAGGTATGATGAGACCTCACCATTATGGAATGAGTCAGGGAGATATGTGGGAAACCCTTCTAATTAAAGATTGAAGCCCACCATTGCCTGGATAGCCTTCTGGGCTTGGCGCAAAACAGAGGACTCCCTTTACTAGCAGGGCTTCTCCTTCTCTGACCAACCCCGCCCCCCCCCCACGCCTCTACCTGCAGAATGTCACGTAGCCTTAGATTACAGGTTCAACTTCCTTTCTGCTTATAAGAACCCGTTCAGCTAGCACCTGAGATTTCTGGAATGCCTCTCTATGCTAATGAGGCATCTCGCTACCTTAAGCCTTCAGCCAATAATCTCTGCCCATCCTGGATAGTCCTACCCGCTCCCCGAGTCCCCCAAAACTATATAACCCTTGAATCACCCCAAGTAAAATTAATCTGTCTCCCTGAAGCTGGTCCCTGTTATCACTCACAGGGCTTCCAAACATTCTCTCACTTCCCTGTTCCCAAAGCCCTCACCCCATCTCTAATCTCTGCTCTGTCTGCCCTCGTGGACCCCCGGGGGCAGGGAGGGTCACAGGTGGGGTAGAGGGGACACTGGACAGGGCTGGAGTACCAGTTAAGGCCTCAGGGTCAGGGGGCAGCCTGCTGACCTTCAGCTGGTGTTTGAAGAGAAGTTCCTCAAGTGACATCTGCGTCTCCCACACCTCCTGCTCTGCCCGCTGCCGCAGAAGGTCCAGTGCTCGCTCCTGCTTCTGCTGGTCCAGCTGTCATGAGAACCCATGCCTCAGGGGTCACCCTTGCCTTGCTGGCAATGGGCTATGAGGATCACTTTAATAGATCTCATGCCTGTCCCTCCTAGCAACCTTTCTCTCTGTGGCGTCTCTATCCAGGCTGAGAAAAAGGGGTTGGGGGTGCTCTTAAATCCTCAGTTCTATGTTATGGAGCCTTCTACTCAACCTTGGGGACAGAGGCTGCTCACAGCTAAGCTTCAAACAGAAGACACAGTTTTCACCGGCCTGGGATCATGGGGTAGGACATACCTTCAGTGACTTGAGAAAGCTCAAAGATTTCAGCTGGAAATTGGTCAGGTGCCCATCATACAGGCCTCCAGAATGTGGCCTCTCGGGCTCCTGCTGACCTGCAGACCACGGAGGAGGGCACCTGAGTGGCAGGTACACTTGGAGCCTCTCTCCTGGTTGAGCCTCAGAGCTTCTTGGCCTGCAAGGAAACTGAGGCCAGAGGCCAGGAGGGAAAGCCCGCGACACAGGACTGTGCTGGTGTCCAGTACTTCCAGAAGAGCCCCTTCCTTGCGGTCTTAGCAGATGGTGGCTGCCACCATGGTTCTATTACCTCCCTCACCCTCACTACACCTCACTCTGGTCACCTTTCATTCCAGAAGCAAGAATTGAGTTAGCATAGGTGACAGGAGCTACCAGAAAAACCCAGGGCCCAGTCTCAACTCTGTCCTGCACTTTCTAGAAGACCCAAACAATTTACTGGTCAACCAGAGTGTCTGAGGGGACACAGCTTCCCTGTGTGAGACTCCCACAATGGCTTTACAAGGCCTGACAAGCAGAAGCCACGATTGTTGCTGAGGGTGTGCACGTAGGTGCTACAGAGGGGAGTCCAGAGTGCAACTTGGAATTCTGGGGTGTTTCACACTGTGTCCCCTGTAAGTTATAAAATATCCAAGGGTATCAAAGGGGGCTTCTCATCTTTCTGATGCCCCCATCCACCCAAGGCCGAGGCAAGGCACACCGTGTATGTTCCCTCCCTACAGAAGCAGTGTCTCCCTCCTGACCTATCTATCCTCTGACTCACCCTAAGCCTCTTTTCTTCAGTTAGCTGTTAAGGGAGGGCTCAGAGGATGCCTGACTTGAACACTCTAGCTTGGACAAGAGAGCCTTCCTGACGGCCCTTCAGTCCCTGGGCTGTCATGATGTAGAGAGGGCCGTGGACAGAATCCCCGTCCTCGGCCCATGAAGAACCATCTTCCCCAGAAGACTGCATGTAGCCACTGACAGAGAAGCTCAGCTTCTTAGAGTAGGATCAGGAAAAGCTGTGCACAATGGCCACACAGTCCCTGGGCATTACCAATGACAGGAAAGGACCAGGCAGGCAGGGGGGAGTGGCATGGGGTGTGGCACAGGGTGTGGCACAGGGTGGCAGGACACACAGTGAACACTCAGGCACTGTCCACGCCCTCCCATAACTGGGCAGAACTCGGACTGGCTGAGCTTCTGTTCCTTTGCACGAGAAGAGGTTTCACTGTTAATGGGGGGGCACTTGAGAGAAACTGAGGGCCAGAGCAGGCGCCCAGACTATGTCACCCTTCCACAGATCCCAAAGATAGAATCCCAAAGCCTCTAAGCTATGCATCTGGGATGGGGGTACCTCTTGGTCTTCTTGGCCATGTTGGCACCCCAACAGGTCAGAGGGACTACACACTGCACGTCCCTGAACACTGATCTGTGACCCAGAAGAAAACTAGGTCAGTCCTGGCTCAGATCGCCCCCACAAGCAGAGAAAGATGCTGCCTCGATCCCTGACTCCTCTCAAAAGGCAATTAGGGAGGAACTCCAAGATTCCAGCACCACCTAGAGCCAGTACTGTGGTGGCCCAGTGGGATGGCCTCATGAAGGCCCAGCAGCAGACAGTAGGAAGGCCGGTGACCATGACAAGAGCTCAGTCAAAGGCTGCAGTGCCTCTGCCCACAGGGGAGACCTGCTGAGTGTGGGAGTGGAGTTCTGCTTTCAGAAAAGCATAATTCAGAATTCAGAAAAGCAAAAGGCACAGTTGGTCTTTGTACATTTAGAGGAGAAAGATGGGGACCCAAGTTGGACCCCCAAACCCTCATATTAAAAAAAAAGAAGCTGGGTGCAGTGGGATGCCACATGTGCTCCCAATATTCCAGAGATGCAGAAAAGCAAAGTTTGGGCTCAAAAGGCAGCCAGTCTAGCCTGTGTGGTGAGTTCCAGGCAGCGAGCGTCAAAAAATTGGGTGGGCGGCCGGGGCGTCTGAGCAATGATACCCAAGGTTAGTCTCTAGACTCTATATATGAATGCTCTCTCTCTCTCTCTCTCTCTCTCTCTCTCTCTATCTATCTATCTATCTATCTATCTATCTCTCCTCTCTCTCTTTCGCTACACACACATATGTGTATATATATATATATATACATACATTATAAACATACGCATACACACTATATATATGTATATTCATGTATAATCTACTCTACCCCATCACACTAACTATAGCTCCAGGTCTTGGCAGCCACACATATCTGATAGCTACCACAATATCCCTCAAAAACAAACATCCTACTGAGCAGGGCTGCCTAGGTGTTGAAGTCTTGAGAGTTCCACTGGATGGCTGTTTATAGTACTAATGGCTGGAATCGAAGGCCTCCCTCTCATTGCTGTCCCTGTGACCCACCAGCGCGTTCTGCTCAGAGAACGGCTAAAGAGGCTGAGGGATAAAGACAGGGTACCCCCCACCCTACCCCCTACACACACACCCCGTGTGAGGAAAGGGCCAGACCCTTGTAGGAGATGGCCCTCTTGTCGTGATCAGAAAATGCTCTTGACTCTCACACAACATCAGACCCTGTCCAGTCAGCCTGGAGGAGGAGCACCAGCCAGCGGTGGGCAGAGCCAAAGGGAATTCTGGAAATCTCGCTGCCTCTAGGTTATACTTTCAGGGGAGGCATAGGGCTTTGCTTTGGTTTAAATATTCCTGCTCAAATTTATGTAGACATTTAGTAGCCATGGTAACAGGGTTAGGAGGTGAGGCTTCTAAAGGGGGATTGGACCACTAAAGCTAGCCAAGAAAGAAGTTATTACAAGGAGGAGGAGGGCTGGGCTGGGAGTATGGCTCGTTGGGTGCTTGCCTTGAGTTCCAGCTCCAGGACCCCGTAAACTGGATCTAACGTCACAGACCTGTAATCTCCCATCTCTTGGGAATTGGAGGAAGGAGAATCAGAAGTTCAAGGTCATTCTTCGCTATATAGTAAATTAAATAAAAGCTAGTCTGGGCTACACGAGTCCCTGTCTCAAAAGAAAACAAATGAACACAAATGGGATGGTCTGCTTCTGCTGGCTTCTGCTGTGTGGTGGGGTAATAAGAGGCCCTGGTAGCACTCCTCAATTTCCCACCTAACTGTGAGCCCATACATCTCTGTTCGTCACAAGTTCAGGCTGTTATAGCAGCTGCCCAGAAGCAGGCTGGAGGCCCATGTAATATTAATGTTCCAACTTGGCAGGCTCTGGAACCGTCTACGAGACAAGCCTCTCTGGGGGTTCATCTAGAGTAGGCTAACAGCTAAGAAGACCCACTTTGACTGTGGCTCTTAGCTCGCCATGGGCTCAGGGCGGGACTGAGCCTCGTTCCTCTGTGCCTCCCAAAGGCTGCTGCCTCTTCCCACAGGGACACTTTGCTAGCTGAGAATCTCCACTTCTTGTCCTTCCTGGCTGGGAACTTTACCTGCCATCTCCTGGTGCCCCTAAAGCACAGATTTTGTTGGGATAGGGCCTGACCTCTGATCAAGATCAGATATGTCAAGCTCAGTTTGTGGCAGGAGTAATAAATCCATGGGCCACTGAGGTCTGTTGTAGTCCTGGGCCCTCTTGCCTAAGAGTTGGCAGCTCTTGCCTAAAATAGATATCCTATTTTAGATGGAGAGAGTCTCCCAGAGTCAGAGCCTGCTGTTTCTCACACAGATGACCCTCGCCATATATGCATATAGTTCTCTGTAAGTCCACGTAAGAGCTGGCTTATCCTTATCAGTGTGTCATTGGCTTTGAGCCCAGTGTGAGACATCCCCTACCCACCCTGCAGCTCTGCTCTGGGGAGGAAGCCTGGGCCTCTGCTAACTGCCCACGTGTTCTCTGGCCTTGATGCCTATCCTGTGATTCCCTAGGGTCTCTCTGTCTGTCTGGGATCTGGACACAGCTAAGGGTCACATTTACTCTCTATGTTTCTCAAAGCCAAGCAGGACCACGTCTACTGCTGCTGTTTGGTTTGGCTTCATTGTGTAATATTGGGGATTGAACCCATGGCCTTACATATGCTGGGCATGCACTTTATGTTTGAGCTGTATCCCGTTTCCCGTGTGTGTGTGTGTGTGTGTGTGTGTGTGTGTGTGTGTGTGTGTGTGATTTACTTTTGTGTTTGCTTGGCTGCTGTTTGTCTGTTTGTTGGGTCTTGCTATGTATCCCAAGCTGGCCTTAAATTTGTGATCATCTTCCTTCAGCCTCCTAAGTGTGAGGCTTACAGGATGATATTTTACTATCATATTCAAAACCAAAACAAGCAAACAGTAACGACAGAGCCAAAGGGGTCTTGGGCTTGTTCCAACCCAGCTCCATATTGCGTGGGCAGGAGGGTTCCCACACAGCCCTACAGACCACTAGCAGGATGCATCCCAAGGGTAGGTTGCCCCCCCACCTGGGGGAGATTCTGTGGCTTCTGCTGTCAGCAGGAAAATGTCGTATATCCCTGCCGGCTCTTCAGCCCTGAGTTTCCTAAGCTGAGCCCTGGCAACAAGTACACTTAAATACCAAAGAAAAGGTAGAGCCTGGGCTGACAGACACAAGGAAAGAAACAAGGGTGACACTTCTGGCTGCAGGGGCGTGGGTGGCTCTTCTAGAGACCACGGTGACAACTGCCATGCCAATCACAACAGGAGCAGAGTGGTGGCAGGGGCTGAAGAGCCTCAAAGCACTTTAATACTGACACGTGGCGTGGCTGCCATCCACATAGAAGTAGGTGTCTCCTCTGCAAGATCAAGCCCGAGCTAGGCAGTAGAAGAGGCCCACGGGAGGCCCCCCTGGCCCCCCGACCAGCCAGCCCAGGGCCTGTCTGCAGGCTCACCCTTACCGCAGCTCCGGGCGGTCCAGGGCGTTACCAAGCCTGCCTTTTTGACTTCTGGCATCTCCTCCTGCCAATGGGAGCCACGGGTGGGGTCTGGTGCATCTGGCACCCCAAGTGAGCTAGAAGACAATGAACACATAGTCAGTGAAGTCACGATTGGGCTGGAGGAGGGAAGGATGGGTGCCAGTGCCCACTCAGTGGGAACGTCCTAAAGTCCAGGCAGAGGATGGGCCTCTGACCCAGAGAGCAGCAGGGAGCGTTTGGCACGTGTATAAGGATGATCTGTAGGATGGCCAATAGGCCACAGCCTCCATCAGCCAAGTATGGTCACTGTGTATGTGCATGTGCATGTGTGTGTAAATATGAATGTGTGCGTGCATGTGTGCATGCGTGTGTGCATGTGCACGTGTGTGCATGTATGTCTGCACGCATGTGTGTATGCGTGTGAGTGTACACATGTGTGTGCACGTGCGTGTGTGTGCATGCAGAGTGTGTGTGTGCGTGTATGTGTGTGCATGTGCGCATGTGTGTGCATGCATGTGTGTGCATGTGTATGCATGCATGTGTGTGCATGTGTGTGCATGCGTGTGTGAGTGTGCACATGTGTGCATGTGTGTGCATGTGTGCGCATGCGTGTGCGAGTGTGTGCATGTGTGTGCACGTGCATGTGTGTGCACATGTGTGGATGTGTGCATGTGTGTGTGTGTGCGCATATGTGTGCATGTGTGTGTGCGTGCACATGTGTATGTATGTGTGCATGTGTTCGCGCGTGTGCATGTACGCACCTGTGTGCATGTGTGTGTGCATGTGTGCATGTGTATGTGCTCGTGCGTGCATGTGCATGTGTGCGTGTGTGTGCGTGTGTGTGCGTGTGTGTGTGCGTAGCAGCCCTGCCAGTGTGCAGTATTAGCTCCATCACAACCAGCTCTGCAGGTGGGGTCATAGCTCAATGTGACAACATAGCTATCCTGATCACCCCTGGAAGTTGCTAAGAATACCTTGCACGAGAGTTCATGGAATGAGGGTAATAACTGATGATACCACTTCATGGCTAGGACTGTGCCGCTGCCCTGCAGCTGTGCCTGTGATGCAGAGCTGGCTCCTGGCTGGCTCATCGGGAGAGAAGTCCGGCCATCACTAAGGGTCCTAATGCTCTGTTCTGCATGGTCTCAAGCAGCTGTTCTCCCTCAGACAGGAAAGGCTCTGGCCTGTACCACAGCAGGCAGGGCAGCAGGCTGCCGGGTGCAGGTGGGCATGCCGCAGCTGCAGGGATTAGAAGGCTTTGAAGCACAGATGATGAATATGTAAACTGGCTGGTGTAGGCGGTGAACACAGCCTCTGGTCACTGTACTTTCTCCCGGAGGCACCATCTGTCCCTGGTACACAGTGACCTGGACTCCACCTGAATCACCACATATGTCACTTGTGCCTTGTCCAGAGCCCTCAAGGCCCACAGGTCTCTATTGCCAACCTTCTTTAAGTCGGGTATTGTGCAGGGCAAGGCTGTGGTATGTCCACACCCAGCCCTGCCTGGAATAAAGCTCCTTCTGAGCATGTGGGCATGCATTAAGGCTGCAAGGCACGATGGGAACACAGACATAGAAGCAGTTTCCAGAAAGCAGGAGTAATGGGGTAGAGTTAAATGTGCACATAGGTGGGACCAAGCCCCATGGACAGCTGGCTAGAACGACTAGAGTTCTTCTTAACTATGGGAAGATGGTGACAGGCTGGGCCCTTGCCCGACACCAAGTACCTGCAGGGCGAGGAGAAGATCCCACCCAGGCTTAGCATGAGAGTCCAGACCCTAGATGGTGCTGCACCTTAGGGGAACAGAAGGAAAACCACAAGCCTGGAAAAGTAAGCATGGGCTTAGGTCCTCTGAGGTAATCTGGCAGGACGGCCAAGCTGTGACCTACCGCTCAGGGAGACCAGCAGGCCTCTTCCCTGCTCCCCCGGAGCCCAGGCCTTCCTGGGAAACAGGCTCTGGGCCTGTTTCTGCCTCTTCTGGTCTCTCCTGGACTACTGGGATAGCACTGGTCCTGCAGAGCTCTGCGGCCCACACAGGTATGCTAATCTGGGGCAGGGACATAGTGTAAAGATGGCACAGGTGTGACCAACCTGCAGCCCAAGATATATGCCCCAGGATGGCTAAGAATGCATCTAACACAAAGCCAATACATTTTGACTCTTAGAAACCTCTGGTAGGGGTTTTTAGCATCAACTATATAGATGATAAAGTGGCCGAGAAATTCCAACAAGTTGGACATCCATGGAGGGAAAGCAGGCCACGGCCCCTGCACAGCTATGTCAGGAATGCTGGGGCCAGGAGCTTCTGCACCTGGGTCTGGGACCTTGGGGTCACTTAGTCTGTCCATCTAACAGCCCGGGATACTGAAATCAAACCTCCCAAAGTTCTGGAATTAGAATTAGCAGAGGAAAATCCTGACACGATGCTGCCCCCTGCTGGCCATTATGAATCAGTGACGACACGGGCCTCACCATCCAGGAAACACCAAGTCCATCATCTTCTAAAGTCAGGAGAACTCTGTCAAGCACAGACACGGGGCCAATCGGGCCTCTGTGGCAGTGGCCCCCCCAGCCTTCGCCAGAATGTGCACTCTCAGTTCTGACCACAATTCTGTGGAGAGGCTCTTCAGGTTGGAGTTACTGGCCTAGGGTGCTTCAGAAGCACAGAGGATCACAAGGAGGAGGCTGGGGTGGGCGTAGCAGTTGGGGACACAGAGCTTTCCAGGTTCGAGGACGCCATGGACAGGGCTCAAGTGAGACAGCAGCAGGCAGGGAAGGGGAGATGTTTGGGGAAGCAGAGGAAATTTTTAGTCCTGAAGAGGACAAGAACCACAGCTGCAGATAGCGGAAGCCTTTAGTTTTCTGGTGGGCGACTACCTGACTGGCCCCGTGTCTGTGTTTGACAGAGTTCTTGGGATAACCCCTGACCTCAGTGTGGCCCCATAGTCCTCAGGGACTGTGCCTGAGCTGTCTTCTACTTGGCATCTAGTTAGCTGTCTTAGAAGGGCGGGGGTGTAAGACCAGGGATGCCACATACTCAGAGCAGGAAGAGCAGGCTGTGCGTGAGGCTGTGGTTACAATGGCAGAAGCCAAAGGGTGGCTGCTTCTCCACATCTGGCCGAGCCATGGAGAGGGTATCTGTGTCCAATCTCACTTCTGTCAGTTTACCCTGACAAGCTTGTGCTTCCTCCCCTCCCCAGTGCATCCACTTAGAGCTGAGGCCGATGCAATGTCTACAACCCCACCCCTAGTCCTACAGCACAAACGCCTCCCAGACCCTGCCCACCCAGGGAGGCAGCAGGAAGGAAACGCGGTGAGATGGGCATGAGGGCACAACGAGGGTCACAAAAACTACAGAAGGGACATCCCAAGCACCAGAAAATGCTAAGGCTAGGGTTAGGGACCAAGACCAGAAGAAGGAACACAGGCCATAAGTCCTGTGAACTCGATATGGGATGGTGAACCCCATGTTAAAGTCCTTACATAACTCAGTTTGCTACCAACCAGCAAAGGAAAGCTAAGACAAACTGAT